>NC_056730.1:220906462-221081462 GCF_019279795.1 Protopterus annectens | reverse complement strand
TAAGTAAGGCAGAAGGCAAATGTGCAGTTTTATGTGGAGTAGGGGTGAAAAGAGCTTGAGAATTTTGTGAGGAGCTGAAAATGTTGACTTGGTTCAGCTTAGCAAGAAAGACATAGTTAAAGATGATTTTGTAGAGATGGTTCCCAATAAGAACTACTCTGTGAGTTGTGGTTTCCCCTCCTGAAGGAAGGGGTTCATAGGTACAAATCACAGGGTTTGCTTTCCATCTTTGAACCTATGAAGGGAAATTGACTTGACATAAAATGGCCTACAAGGCCAGCTATTTAGTACTTACCTATGATCCACAATATATTTGCTGTGCTTCTAATTCTAATGGCACTTGCATGTTCAACTTCAAGAGCTCCATTCTCCTCCTATGCTATTCTGTCCTAGTTATGATCACTGCTAGACCATATTGTGAAAGCTCACCCTTAAACAAATATCCCCCCCACCCATTTAAATCTTCTTGTTGACTAAGTAGTATTTTCCAATAATTGCAGCTATAGCTCTTTTCAAAAATTCTATATTTAGTGCCAGTATGTAGAACTGTGCTAATGTAAGCAGATGAACACACACACACAATATACTTAAAAGAAAATATATTACATAGCTTTCAAATTTAGTAGCTCTTTCAGAAAAAAAATGCAATGAAGTTTTGACTAGCGGCATGTAGTTCTTTGATGATTTGCATATTGGAAGGATCTTCCTTTAGATTAGCAATAGAAGTGTTTTTAAAGCTAACCTTCAAAAGATTGGAAGATGACTTTTTTCAGGCAGGGTAAAACTGTCTAACACTCATAGAAAATATACTGTTTAACCATAAACTATTAAATATTTTTGAGAACGCTAAATACAAGCAGAATTTAGAAGTTAATGTCTCAGCAACAGAGAAACTTGCTCATACTTTGTCCCTACATATGCAGACACTCAAAAGGATATACCCAAAAACTTTTGCCAATTCTTCAAAGAGCCATTGTCTCAGAAAAGAAAAAAAAACATACCTCACAAACACAGCACAGTACACATATCTCTAAAATTGAATCATACACAGTCACCTTAAACCTGGTAGTGGGGAAGTCAATAAAAATAAAATACTTTTGGCTTAAACTAAATCAATTCAGACTTAAAAGCCAACATGGTAGACATTGATTAGGCAGTTTCAACAACTTTTATTTATTTATTTATTTATAAATTGTATACCGGAGTAGAGCACTGATCAATATTGACCAATTTCGGGCTGTGTCCGGGTGAAATGCAAAATATCTCACAAACCAAAAATACAGAAATGTAAGCAATAACACAGTAGCTCAGACTAATTACATAGAAAAAAATGTGTGTATACATTCCAGTGAACAAGTACAATGAAATGTATAATCAAGCAGAGTGTAATTCACAATATGTAACTAGTTTCAAAAGTGAGTCAATCTTCAGTGAAGATAGGTTAGGTGATATGTCCTGTGTTGAAACAGGAGCATTTGGCTTGAATACAGAAGTGTTTTTTGAGTTGCGGTTTGAATTTGGAATAAGTGCTGATTTCCATAATGTCAATGGGAGGCGCTTGACAAAGACTGTGTGCCTGAGAGGAAAAAGCATGTGCAGTGTGTTGTGGGGCTTGTTTTCAGGGACAATAAGAGTTGTTGTGGCTTGCGACTAGTGTCTCAGATTGTATGATGAGTTTTTTTCTTGGAGTCTGGCTACAAGAGGAGTAATTGTGGTGAGGTGAAGTAGGTTTTAGAGTTGAGGTATTAAAAGTAGGCTAAATCTTTGTTTTATGGGCAGGCATTTGGCTTTTTTTAGGATGATGCAGCTGTGCCTATGGACAGATGAGTTTGTAATAAATCACCAGATGCTTTAGAGATAGTCTGGAGTGTAGCAGTGTTTTTCTTGGAGGGAAAAAGTATAAATTGTGAGCCCATATTCAAGTTGAGAAATTTGAGCTCCTTTGTCAATGGCTACTATAGCTGGTTGGGATAGAAACGGGTAGACATTTTGTCTCAGAAAATGATGGAATTTATTTTGGCTCTCACTTCATCTGTGTGGAAATGGAACATCACAGTAATTGGTGACTCCACTGTGAATAAAACACACACATATGTTAATGACTTTTGCAAGGAGTTCCTTAACAGCATCATGCAAAATTACAGATATCTCAGCTTGACTAAAGGGATTAAGTACAGTCATATTATGGTCATTATTCATTCTGGAGTAACTATTCTAAAGAGGTATTTTCACCTGAATGTGGATCAGGATATTGTGGGATTAGTGAACATTGCAGCAAGAATGGGAGTATATGCTGCCTAGGAGGTGAAACCAGCGTGATTCCCCTGCACCCAAAGGGTAGCGCCTCTCCTCCTAGGGACTAGATGTACTAAACAAGAATGCTGTTGTTCCTATAACTTGTTAAATGTCTTCAAATTCCAAGTAAATAAATACATTGAAAAATACAAAAGAGAAAAAAATCAGAGGCGAAACTGCCTTCGCAAAATGGCAGAAATCTTAGCAATGTAATGGGTAGAGTATTTTCTCTGCTTGGGAGATGTTAACATATGTGCCATTATGGAAATCAGGTTTAAGGATCTAAATGTATCTTCCTGGTTCCTATCCAGGTTTATATGCTCTGTAATAAACAGAAATTATGATACTGTCATTAACCAAAAGTAGAATACACTCAGTCATGAGTATATCATTCTTTCAAGAGCCATTTTGATGACTAACTTAATTTGTATATATTGCTGCTATGATCTTTCTTTGTGTACTCTTCTTTTATGCACAAAATACTGCTCAATAACAAAGTCTTTACTTTACATTATGTATTATTATCATTGTCTGTTATATTAATTAAGTGGAGCTTTTCTCTCCGGGCCTCCACTGTAAATGGACCGCGTCCAGTTGGACCATCCCAGTTAACAAATGTAAAATAAAAAATAAAGAGTTTACCAGTGAAAACGTGAAAGCAGACTGCTCAGAGAAATAAATGTACTCATGTAGCTATCGCCAAGATCTCTGATATTGTAATTTTCTGCATTCATGAAAACCCACTGAACACCCATAAATGTATAGCGAAAGTCAACAGAAAAGAATTTTAATGGAATCACACTATTAATTAGAAATACAGCTAAAAAAGAGATGTTGGTGTAATGTTAAGCTCTTTGCCTCACAAAGTCCAGTCCTGGTCTCTCTTCACTGTCTGTTTGGAGTGTGCAAGTTTTCCCTGTGTCTATGTTTGGTTCCTTCCATCTTCCAAAAACATTCTGGCTGTTTCTGCCTCAAAGATGGAGGGTACTATGCTCAAACCATCCCCTCCCAGTAAAAGATGAGAAGTCTGCTGACAGAATGCACACAAAAATGAAAAGAATTGTGCACATTACCACAGACTCTAAGTGGTGGCTAGCAGGAGAAGGGTCAAGTAGACTAAATACTTTAGGCATTAACTGTTGTGTGCAGTGTTCTACTGTATCCAAGTTAGCCACTTGGTGGTGTAAAAGTTGATTCTAGGTGATTTGGTCACACTGACTACTGTTGTCAAAAGAGGCATGAGATTTGTCAGTGCTAAATGGGCTGAGTACCCAGCCTTCTCCGGCCTATGTCTGGGACTAATGCTAATGGTGGAAAGGGGTCTAGTCACCTCTAGTGGCCAGTGTGTGACTACCATAAAGTCCATCAGTCCTAGATAAGTAAGATACTATGTGGTCGGTGTTCATTTGCACAGAATGGGTTACCTGGGATACTTCTGCTGAGTGAAATCTGGGCATAAAACCAATCAACCTGCAAAAATGAACTAATGAACAAAGGTTTGCTACCCTTAATATAGGTACATTTAAGGGATGTAGCTTAGAAGTGAATGATATGATGGTAAGGAGGAGACTGCATATTCTATGTATCCTGGACGCTAGTTGGAAGGTAACAAAATGGAATCCTAATTTACTACTGAAGGGAAGAACAGATTAGAAATGGGTGGTAATAATGATGAGAGAGAGAGGGTCTTCATAAAGACAGAGGAATATCATCTGATTCTGTGACAGACTCATGGCATTTATACTCCAGAAATAGACTTGTCTTGCTGCTCTCAGCCAATGCTGCACTGGTGGGATATGCAAGTGAGCAAAAGAGGCCATTCAGGTGGCATTTGCAAGACCTCCTCAATAAAATGGGATAAACTAAGTTGATCTTGATAATATGTGATCTGAATGTTCATAATGGGACAGGCAGAGCTTGGACGAACAGGAGTGATGAAGGAAAATCCATTGCAGGCTTCTGTCTTGCAGATAGTGACCAACAAATGATTTGTTAACACAGACAGTCACAAGATCAAATACTAGACTTGCCTCTAATGAGGAAAGGTCACTGTGCTCAAATCAGGGCTAGCAAAATCATCCTTAAAAATGGGTTAGCCCCCAGTATAAACACTGGTGGCCACAGTCAGCTGAAAGAGTGGTCAGACTAAGCTCTATCATCAACAGAGACTAGGCTGAAGACTGAAAATTGATTGAAGTGAAAGGACATGAGAGCGAGGAAATACTCATGGCTGGAACACCTCAGGGAACTGAAGAAATGGGTGGATCTAAACAAGAATGACAGAGTCTCAAAACAGAATGTGTGAAGACAATGGAACAGATATGCAGTCATGCCAGGTATGCAAATAAGGTATGTAAGAAAATCTGGTGATGGAATTCAGGCATCCAAGAAGTTATTGAAAGAAATAAGGAGTGCAGGAATAAATAGGGGATACTAAAGCTGGACAAGGCTAGGAATGAATACTATCCGGTTAACAAAAAGGCTAAGAAGGTAGTATCAATGGCAAAGAACAAGAACCTCTACCAGATTCTGTTATGTAAACTAGCATATGGCACAAAGAAACTCAAGTTGCAAGGCAGCCACAGCAAAAAGAAGGAGATAGCAGATGTCATTTGAAAGAGATTCCTGTAATAATTTTTTCTGTAGTTAACAGACATCAAAGGCCAATAGGAGCACTTTGAGAAGCTTCTGAATGAAGAAACCTCTTTAGAAGCCATGCTGCCAAATGCACAGTCTATGTTGAATGAAGAAAGACAAAGAACAACCCACACAGAAAACATTCAAAGCACATTAACGAAAATAAATCAGTTGAAGTGGCAAACTCAAATGAAGGTACAGCAAATATACTTGATTTGCTTAGTAGCTAGTGAACAAGCTCAGGACAGAGAGGTGCAGTTTATTATTGAGAACTCGGATGCCAAGGTACACCCAGAAATTTCTGACTTTGATTATGGCAAGTTTGTGCAGTCTTCTATCTTGGCCTAAGAGAAATTATTTTTATTTTTTACTTTTCATGATTATGGGAAGTTTGTAGACACTATTATCTTGGCCTAAGAGAAATTATTTTTATTTTTTACTTCTAATGATTATGGGAAGTTTGTAGACACTATTATCTTGGCCTAAGAGAAATTATTTTTATTTTCTACTTTACATGTATTAACCATGTAAGTGGATTGGTCCTTGATCCATTTTCAGACATGACCCATGCTATAAAAGCACGACAAATAATGAGAAAGCAATTACAGTATCAAACGTGATTATAGTAATTGAAATACACACACACACACACACACACACACACACACACACACACACACACACACACACACACACACACACACACACACACACATGCATACACACCATATGTAAAATACAGCATTAAACATAATTGACATGATTTCACAATTGTAACAGAAACACAACATAAGTCTTAGTGCTGTATACATGGTATATATATATATATATATATATATATATATATATATATATATATATATATATATATATCAGTTATCTGTGCTATCTGTACTATCAGTTATAATAGATGGATATTTTAATCAACTCACATTAATGCAAGCATACTCCCTAGTATAAATACATTAAAGTACAGCATTAATTCTCTGACCTTTCTACTAGATCCTAGCATCAGTGCACCATCCTTTTTTTCTAGTGAGATAGTGCTGTCAAGCTTTGCACTGACAATATCAATACTGATGTTGATGAATTTGACAGTGTTTCAGTTTTGACAACTTCATGCTGATGCAGGTAGTGCCTTGTGGGATTGGTTTTATGTCTGTGGGATCAGCTTGGATGTATCAACTCAATGTCTGTCCTATGTTAGCTGTCCAAGACAAGTGATTTAGTTACCAAGTCATCACACTTCTTTGTGTGCTATACTCATTAATTCCTCTGAGGATTTCCTTACTGGACAGAGGAATCAGTTCTCCACAGCAGCTTCCCATGACCATTATAGCTTCCATGAAGTGGTCTTTCTCTTCTTCTGGCTCACCAGAACCTCATGTATTTAATAACATATCAAGCAAGAGGAAGCATGTTGACTGAACTATAATGCCCTCTATAGCCAGTCTAGATCTTGACAAAAATACCTATTTTCCTGCAACCCTTCTGACTACCCAAATTTTAGGAGGTGCTGTGAATGATACTTGAGATAGGGGGTAGGCCTACTGAACCTGCACCATTCCTGCAACAACTACTTCAGAAGACATTTTGGAAAATGTAATAGTCTCCATGAGTGATCTCTGTATTAGCTGGCCTCACAGTTTTCAAAATATAAATTGAAGATACCAAATATGGTATTTCCAGTTCCAAAAAAGACAGGCCATATTATCTACACTCCCAAAGATTAGACTTAGCTCAGATATCCTGAACAAGTAATTTAGTGTCAGTTGCTGCTCTTAAAAATGCTTCAATGTGCAAGACCCCTGCTTGTCAACCCAGTCTTCTAATAAGATAGCCAAAGTGACTGACCATTTGGAGAGGTGCAATTGCATCTTCTTCTTCAGCTTTAGTCTGATGACACAAAATTATTTAGCATCACATGGTGCTGCTCTCAAGAAGGGTCTGATAGGATGTTTCACATTGTTCAAATCCCAACCAACAGCGATGACCATGGTGGTTAACTTTATAAGGAAGATAACCATACTGTCACTAAAAGTTCTGCTAGGACTATGGTATCTGGGAGTGCTGTTCACTGATGTTTGTAGTGCAGATGAATGAACTTTGCCATAAATATCAAGGTGATCTCCATGAATATTCCATTCAAAGGATTTGTTTTGTTTGCAGCTGAAGTGAAAACATACATAGATAATATACCCATGGAGGGCAAGACTGTCGGAACTTCTGTTGTGAAATACCAACCCCCAACAAAAATGTTTTTTATAAATGCACAGTACCCCTTTTCAATTATGACCTAAGCATGGATAGCAATAAAATAATTGTTAGTCTGGGAAAAAAACCCAAACTGCTAGCACAAGGTCAGAAAGGCCAGAATTCCAATCGCTGATTTCTTGGCAGTTATTGGAGAGATGCAGTCCATTTACAAGTGGTGTGAACAATCTCAACACCTTATCCAAGTGCCCCTCTAGAGCCAGTCAGGAGCCATTTGTCCTTCCACTTGGCTGTGTGAAGCATGACACAATAGACAGGTAGATGTGGATGGTTATAACCACAAAGTTACACAGTTCCATTTATTTTTACCCCTCGGACTCCAACTTCTCCCTTCTTAGATGTCCTGTTCATTCATAAGAAACTGTCATAACAAGAAGTTCTAAGCCTTCTAAAAGGAATACCCATTCAAGAGGTCTCAGTGGAACACATAGTATTCAGAAACTACTCCAGGGCCTTTTTAGCACCAAAAAAAATTAAATGACCTTAAGACACCTTTGGATTGACATGGCCTTATCTCAGTTGGTTCTCAAAAGAAAGCTTTTGAATGGTTTCATTATAGCCCATCCTCCTTCACTATCAGAAGTTGATCAGTATGTTGCTCAAACCACAAAAAAAATTCTTACATCAACATAAACTTTCCCAAGGAGTGCAGGAGACTACAGATTCAAAGACAGTCTTTATCTGTTCTGAGTCTCTAAAGTGCGTTCGTAGGTCAGCCCCAGGATGTTCACCAAATGATACACTCGTGTCTGCAGGGATCCAAAATTTTCTCATATCTGAACAACTGTTTTAACTGTTGTATCTCTAACTCAAGAAATGTTGGTGAGTCAGCCTCTGACTGAATTATTATAGTTTCTAACACCATCAGAAATGCAGCCAGCTCAGTCACTATTCTTTGCAAGCTGTAGTATGAAAATCCAGTTATCCAGAGCTCAGGCACTACTTATAAAGTCTTCTGTTCTTCTTCTTCAGTCTTCCACGGCCTAAGCTTACTGTTGGTGCTTGGTCTGCTAATGGCAGCCATAGCTATATGACAGTTCTCCTTTGTACCTCCGATCTTATGCTCACAGTATGTGGGTGCTATGAAACCAAACCAAATCCACATCTCTTAGTCTTTCAAATTATGTTCATCATTTTCCATCAGCAGTCCTTTTTCATCTACCCCTTTCATCAATACAGTCACTACAAATGCATTGGCCTTAGTCTGTGGAAACATTAGCAGCTGACAGACATTTCATGATCTCTAAACATAATCAGAACTTTCCCTTTAAATTAATATATTTAAGGTGTGAGCAGTCTTCCAAATCCTCTTAGCCACCCAGGACTCCAAGCCAGTAGAAGTTCTAACCCTGCAGACAAACAGCAATCAATATGAAAAACTGGAAAGTAATTGATTTCACTTGCAACTAACGTCACCTAGGCAACTAAAGTCAACTAGAGAATTCTGTTCTATATGAAATGTATTTATTTATTTTAAGTTTGGCTAAAGTTAGATGCCTGTGTATCACCTGGCTGTAAATATTTTGCTAAGTATCATTGTAATATTAAGTTGACTTTTTTCTATGGATTTCACTTTGTACATGTATCTATAGTTTTTAGATGGTTTTGGCCAGGGTGTAATATTTTTCAGGTTCGGTACTGTTTGTTCTGCGGAAGGGAATATATTGATTTATTTTTGAGACAGACATTGTTGGGTAAATCCCTAGCTTTTTTCTATTGTTTTTAATGGTTTCCCTTCTCATTTTAAATGCTCTGAATGCTGCATGTCTGGTGTCTATTCTAAGAGATGCAGAGAGCCGCACCAGAAACATAAACAAAAGAGAATAACTGGCTATTTAAACATGGAGTACATCAAAAAAGCAGCACAGTAGATCTCTTTGCTTACATTTGAAATTGCCTAGCAGATGCTGCTATTTAAAGTATGTTTAGGGGAAGTTTATTATTTATATATTTTTCTTCAGTGTGATTGGCTAAAAGTTGATGATTTAGTGGGCATGTAACAGTCACCTGACTGTTACTATCTTACAGATTATCAGCTTAGTATTAAGTTGACTGTTTTCTCTGTCTATGTCCCTTTTTACACTTATCTGCTGTTTTCAGTGTGGTTTGGTCAGGGAGTTAGGTTTCTGAGGACATTTACTGATTGTTCTTTGGTAAAGAATATATTGCTATTCTTTCTGAGAGGTGGACATTATTGACTAAAGACCTAGCTGATTTTCTATTGGTTCTTTTGGTTTCTCTCTCATTTTAAGCATTCTGGGCTCTACTCCACACAATGATGTATTCAACAGTCATAGGTAATTTCAGTTTCAGTTTGTATCCTACTAATGTTACATACTGAACAAAAGTAATACCTTAAACTGTGTTTGTAAGCCGATTAGGGTAGATTACTACAGCATACTGTTTTAGTGCTATTAAATTATTTTAAGTAGTAATATCGATAACAGCAGTTTTTAGTGCTAAATATGTTCTACTTCATTCATTTATTTTATATTTAATACTGTAACTGCGAGATGCATTTCCACAAGTTACTATCTAATACTGTTAAGTGCTTAGTCTAAACATCTACTATTAAATAATTTTAAGTAATTATAACAACAACTGCAGCTTTTTTGTGATAAAAGCATTCTGCTTCACCTATTTATTTTATATTAAATACTATAAACCAGAAGCTATTTTACAACCCCTTTTCTCCTACACCTTAGACTAAAATGGAGGGTCAACAAACTAGTCTTACCTCATTTGTCAACATCATGGTAGTTGGCATACTCAAATCGTGTAACAATCACCTGATGCTCACTGCAATTAAATATTGCTTAGCTTGGAACTATCTTTTTATGAGAGATGCAAGTACAAAGCTAAACTGGAGACCACCCCTCATAAATACATCCTGTGAGCAGCACACACTAAAACAGCATTTTACACCAGCTCATTCCAATCCTCATACACTGAGGTTATCAAGATGTCCTTGCCCAAGCCTCAAAAGACCATTACAAACAGAAACCAGTACAAACTAAGCACTACAGAACATATTGGTACAACCGCAACTAAAAGTTACCAAATGTTAGAATATTGCGAATCCAGTGCATCAATATGATCAGCACACTCAAATAAAAATGCAATAGAGATCGGTGACTCCATTGTCAGGCACACTGATTTTATTCTCACAAAGCTGGATAAAAGCAGGGTGAAATGTGTTGTCTTTCAGGAGCCATGATAACAGATATTTCAAGGGCCCTCAAGAACCCTAAACCAGACAAATGTTATTATAACTTGGTGCTGGTCCACATGGAGATAAGCAACCTAGCATACAAATTCCTGATGGATATGCATAAAGACCTGTCAAAGCTCTTCATGCATGCCGCCAATGTAAGAAAGACCTTGGTGTTGAGAAAATACTTCCTTCATCAAGAATGCTATTGAAGTACAAAGAAAAGATTATTGGTTTAACAACTGACTAAATATTTGGTCCCATTCTAGGGGGATACTGTCAGTATATGTTAGAATGGGATAAGATGCTTGACAGTAAAAACTGCACTTGTTATCCCAAGGCTTCTGTATTCTGTCTCTTGCTACCCCCATAGTGCCTCTTTTAGGCAAAGTCCAGCTAATGTACCTTCCAGCCTAACTAATAAAACAAGTCAAGCACATGACAACGTCAAGGTGGTTCTGGTCATTGCTAGGAGTCTAAATAACATTATTTTATCTCTTGGACCTCCTACATTTGAAACACATTTTGTATGTTGTTACCAAAAATTGATATTAATGCTCAGAGAGCAGTCCCTCTGTACTTGGGTTTTGCGCCTACCATTCCTTTAGGTGTAATGGAAACTGTGATGGTGTGTCCATACTTGGTAGAGACAATATTACCTTGAAGCAGATTCTGGGAGAACGAGAAATAACTTACTGAGATCCCCATCGTGCAATTGTCTTATCATAGCTACAAGACCCAGTATATGTCCCTGAAAAAAATGTTAGATTCCTAAATATTCAAGATGAATTTCTTATAAACAGAAACTCCATCATCCCAGGAAATCTATACTTCAAATGTAGGATATCTCCAAAACTTCTTAGGTTTCATGAGCAAGAATTCTGTGGACCAAATTGTTGAGAGGACAAGATATTCTTCAATTGGCCCTTACAAACATAGCAACTATATGTAACATTCTCATGGTCATCTGATCACTGATAAAGTCTGATTACAAACTGGCTACTTTCTGCATCAAAATCTCCAACCCTTCAGATGCAGAGATCACTGAATTCACAAATTCTAAAATTATATGATAAAGTCTCCAAATACACGCATAGTTGTATTACCTAAGAGGCTGATGTAGTAGGTGCTTATTAAAACAAGTCATATTTAGACCTGAATAAGTGTATTAACTTTGGTGTCCCAACTAGATCAAAATAAAATGTAAAATGGAAGATCAAACCAGCATGGTGGTCAACAAGTATAAATAAAGTATATGGTTAAAGAAAAAAAATTTCTTCAAATATTTAGCAAAACTAAAGTCCCTCAAATCAAGGATAACATCAAGAAGTTATCAAAGGAACTGAAAAAGGCCAGCAGAAAAACAAAGGCATCCCATGAATTCAGACTAGCATTGAAACTAAAGACTACAACAAATTGTCTATTATTTACACCAGTGAGATACAGAGAAAATGCAGCATTGCTCAGAACTCATTCAACATGGAAACACCCACTTGGATCCAATGGATCTTGCCAATGCATTAACAAACAAAGTCAGTGCAAACATCTCCTTGGAGACAGCTATACAAACCCCACATAGCCATGATGGTCTCCATCCCCCAATTATCTCCAAAGAGCATTTACTAAAAGTACTTTCTAAAACAAGAGATACATCCTCCATGGGACCTGATAATACAGCTAACTGCCTAATAAATAGCATTAAATAACTCCTGGCAGATCCATTCTTTAATTTAATCAACCTGAGCTTAGCAAATAGCATTGTCCTGCAGGTGTGACCCAAAACTGTGGTGATGCCACTTCATAATGGCAGTCCTAACACTTCCACGAGAAATTACAGACCCATTAGTCTGATGAATTTCATATGCAAAGCCATGGTACGCGCCATAATGAACCTGATTAATGTTGCTATCAAAACTCTTATTAAACTTGACATCCAGTAGTTCAGTTTTGTCATGGGCGGATCCTGTCTGACAAAGCTGAAAATGTTCTTTGAGAGAGTGAAACAGACAATAAGCAATGGGCAGATCATCCATATAACATGCCTTGGTGTTCATTTCCTATTCATTTTATTTTTTTATTTTGTGCAACTGGTAATAGATCTTGCACATTAATTATGTATTGTGAATTGCTATACTGTATAAGGCTTCCTTTGATATAGTTCTTCTTAATCGAGTAGACACCTTAATAATATAGTGCAGAGAATCCTCACAATATGGCTGCTATAGAAAAAGGGTTTTGTTGTGCTCCAGGGTTAATTCCTGTAGCACTGGAATTACCTCAAGTAACATTCTGATGAATAACCAAAAATGAGATGTCAGCGAACAAAATACAACTGTAACCAAATCGAAAGTTCACTGATAGCTTCCAAATAGGGAACGAGCCGAATAATTAAATGTTAATTCACTCAACAAGAATTGATGCTGTAAATTAAAATTTGCATTTTCGTAAAACCTAGGTGTATCTGATGAAGATTTTACGAAAACGCAACTTTTAATTTGCAGCGTCAATTCTTGTTGAGTGAATAAACATATAATTCTTTGGCTCGTTCCCTATTTGGAAATTAACATTCTGATGAAGCTACACCCAGAAAACAAAATCAGTCACAATTTTGTTAGGATGAGAAAACAGAAAAGCATATTTTGTAGGAGAGAAGCCTTTTGCACCCTAGATGTGGAGAAATTCACACTCCTACCACCACTTATCAGTAATATTGTTGCACAACATGTGACAAAGGGAGAAAGTTCAAAAACAGAGACTCATTGATGGTGCTGTAATTGAAGCAGTGCCAGTAATTATCTTGTAAGGTGAACACCATTCAACAGGATACAGCATGTCCAGTTATGATAAACAAGTAGTAACATCAGAAAGTGTTTACGTGACCATTAGAACAACAAACGTGGAATTTGTTCTTTTAAGAGCAAAAATGTTACGTCCACAGGCAAGCTCTGGTTGTGCTCCTTTCAGTATTATTGTTATTTTATATTTTGTGCAGCTGCAGCAGAATTTGTGATTTGGTGGTATAGTGTGTTTTAGTGCAGAGTACAGTATATAAAACACCCCTTTATAGTCTCCTTCCATGTAAGTGGCTGCATTATTATTATTATTATTATTAGTATTATTATTATTATTATTATTATTATTCCTTTAGGAACACTTGCAGTTGAAGATGCTTTAATAGAAATGTGTTCTTGTGTGCCTGAACTAACAACCTTTGACATTTGCCTTTTTAAGTAAACAAATAAAAGGCAACAAAGCAGCACCACTGGTGTGCATTTCAAACTTATTTCTTCAGCTGGGGTTGTAGTTTGTATTTTAATGGTGTATTGTAATTTGATGCACTGTACGGGGCTCACTTTCATATACACCTGTCAGAGAGACCACAGGCTATGAACAATCATGCAGTTGCACACTTGGGAAAAAACATTCACATTCACGTTTTGTATATTACACTTGTAAAAAAAATGCACAGGCATGCAGTGAGGCTAGAATGCAAGGCCTTAACAAAGTTAAATGGGTTCCCTGTTCCTCACAAAAATCTTAAGTGGTGTTATTTGCTGGGATTTTCTGCTTAGTTATTATAGCAACAAATGTTAAAAGTGACTACTGGATATTTACCTATCATTGTTAATGCATAAAGTTTACTTTTTGTGCGTTTATTAGTACTGTTGCTGATGTTACACATTCAATGTGGTGTGATTAAAGCTATTTGCTGCTAGCTTAAATTTTTAATTTTGTGTTTTGCCATGAAATACTGTCAGTTAAATGTCATGGTTTAACATAATTTTTGAAGCATTATTTATAGGTTTATTATTACACTCCTTATATTACAGATAAATAATTTCAGTAGTTTTGAATGATTTATTGAAAGTTGGATAAATGTGAAAATGTTGTTATTATTACATGCTTTATAGGACAGATTCAACACCTAGCTCCTCTATGTGTATCTTCTCTGAGAACCTAGACCATTTTTATTAAAAATGGAATCTAAATTTAATATCAGTATACCCTAACAGGTATCCATATCAGCTATACTTACAGCTTTGTACAGTGCTAGATTTCTTTTTGCCATTATTAAAATATTGTTGGGGATATCACTGTGATTCAGGGTGCTTTTCCTGTTTAAAAGTACAGTTGTGTAAGTAAACTTAGCATAGCAGTAATTTTCAAATGACCAGTGCTGCAGTAGCCTTATCTCCTAAGCTATATGGGTTATATCCTGCCATGTGCCCAAACTGTCAGGCAGCTTGAGTTGAGGTGTCTAAAAAAAAAATTTGGGTGTGAACCCTTTCAGAGCTTTCCTATCAACAGAGGAAGGGAGGCTGATCCCTGAATGGACAATGTTAATTAGAACTAAAAGTAAATAAACACACCCTGGAATAAACAGTGCACCAATAAATAAGAGGGGGTAGAGGGAGAGAGTTAGTACTGCTACAGTAATTATTGAAACATTTACTATTTTGACAAGTTTACTGACACAAATGTACTATGTTTATTATATTCATCACTGCAACAGTAACCTTAGCCTTATGACTAGAATACCTTAGCTAACGACATTTGGGAGGTGGAAGGAGAGGCTTTCAGAAGCACCTAGAGAATGATACTTGCAAAGCCTGATCTAGACCTAGAGAAGGAATCAAACTTATAGTGTTTTGTAAAAATATGTACAGAGGACCGAGTTGCAGATTCTAGATGCTTCTAGAATCCAACCCTTTCCAAAAAGTCATAGATAAAGGCAAGGCCCTGCATGAATAGTTTTATTTTCTTGTGGTGATTATAACAAAAGGTAATCAAGTTAGGCAACCATTTGGCCTGTTTTGACACAAGTTGCCTCTTCATCTTGCATTCATAAGAAAAGAACAATTTGTGATGCCCGTGCTCTGGCCCAGCAATCAAGGAGCCTCAATCCTCACCACTAACACCAGTGAGGGGCGTCCATATAGGGAAAGGATAATAAATACACATACAGTAAACTACAATTTCCCTTAAGAGCACACAGAGATCACAGTCATTCTGGAGCTGGTTTCTCACTTTCTCTCCAGGTCACCAGTAAGACTCCCCAGTGGCATAGCTATAGGGTCCAGATCTCAGCTTAGTTGGCAAGCTGAAGCCTCCAGCTCCCTCTCTGTCCAACCAGTGCTTCGTGTCCCTGCCCAAGTAGCTGAAACACACACACTTTGAGATAAGAGTTATACAACCACACAGACACTCCTGGGGAAGGCTGACACAGGTTCTCCAGCTGTGCCCCTTTTCTGCCCAGTCTAAAAGGTAGTACCAGCTGCCACCACCCACTAATATTTATCAGCTACTCAAAGGCCCTTAAAAAGGTGTCCAATTATTGCTATGCAATATTATTATCCAAATGGTAGGTGTGACCAGTCAAGACCTATTTGGAGTGACTTGGTACAGCATCACTATATACATGCAATGTACACTTAGAGCTTAAAGTATCTCTACACAAAACAGCCACAGTTGAAAGATTTAAAAATATTTAATAATAAATAATAAAAATACAAGACAATACTTCTTACTACACGTTGCTAGTCAAGAGTTCAAAGATTACAGAGAAATACTTAAAATAATACCATAGAAAAGTTCTGACATCACAGAAAAACAAACTAGTCTAATCTTCCTATTTCCTAGATATATCTAAGAGAAAACACAGTTCTAAATAACTTACATATAAAAACAGGCAGTGCTGGTGAGTTGGATGTTCTCAAGACAAATGCTCTGAGCTCTCTGATTCTCTTTAAATTGATAACACAGAGCTGCTTCACATGACATCATTCTTCACACATCTCAGTTTTTCCCAGGCTAAAAGAAACTACATTTATCTTCTTTACACCTGGTCAGAAACCAGAGCAATAAAGGACATTTATACATGCAAATTCTAGCCATTAACTCTGGTCTTAAAACAATAGGCAGGATGCCTCCGTCTAGACATATCAGCTCCGAATTTTGACATCAAAGACAGTCATAAAATGCTTGACTTAGCTTTCTTACAGCAGAGTGCGCTGTTGTTACATTTTTGCAGTTCATTATCCAATTAGGTCTTTTCACATTTAAGAGAACAAGCCTGTGGCTTACATTAATATTTACAAATGACAGAATTATCTACAAAAGTCTATCTGGATAGGCTGGCAGCCTTCACCTATCTTCTCACATCCCCCCCCCCCAGAGAACTCAAGCTAGTTTTTCAAGTGACCCTTGAGAATGGCTGCTTGAGAGGGTTAGGGCTATCTGAGTATACCTTACCCATTCCATGTCATGAGAGCCCATCTGCATTGGCATTGCTAATCCCACTGTGGTGCTGTACTGCCACATCATATGCTTGCAACCCTGGGCTCCATCTTAGCAACTTGGCATTTTGCTGGCTGGCTCTGTTCTTCCTTGTTATGTCTGAGGGGAGCAGCTGTGGTACTATAACTGGGGATGGACTTTCTGTAGTACCCTGCTGTCCCTAAGAATGCCCTCACTTGCTTTATGGTAATAGGTGCAGGTCATGCCTGAATGACTTCCCCTTTGGCAGGTTTTGGCCTGATCTTATCACTTGCCACTCTATGTCCCAGGTAGGAGATCTCTGACATATCCACCTGACATTTGCTGGGTTTAATGGTCAACGCTGCCCTCTGTAGTCTGCCCAGCACCTCCCTGACATGTTGAAGGTGCTCTTGCCAGGAATGGCTGTAGATGGCAATATCGTCTAGGTAAGCAAGGGCAAACTCTCCTGCTCCTGCTAGGATATGATTTACCAGCCTCTGGAAAGTTGCTGGGGCATTTTTCATCCCAAAGGGCATCTTTGTGAACTCATACAAGCCAAAAGGAGTCACAAAGGCTGACTTCTCTCTAGCACTGGAAGTCAAGGACACCTGCCAGTAACCCTTGACAAGATCAGTAGTTGTAAGATAGTTAGCCCCACCCAGCTGCTCTAGGGCCTCATCTGTCCTTGGCATGGGATAAGCATCTGACTCTGTGTGACTATTTAATTTCCTGTAGTCCACACAGAACCTGGTACTGCCATCCTTCTTTGACACCAAAACCAATGGGGAGGCCCAAGGACTTTTGGACTCTTGAATTACCCCTAGTTCCAACATTTCCTGTATCTCCTCCCTCAGAGTCTGTTTGACTCTCTCAGGCACCCTATAAGGGGCCTGCCTAATAAGCCATTGGGGTCCTGTATCCACCTGGGGCTGCACCAGGTGGGTGCACTCTGGTTTCTTAGTGAACATATCCTCAAACTCTTGTAACACTGCTTGGATTTCTCAAACCTGGGTAGGAGATAGCTGCTGGGACATTGCTATCCCTTCCACTGAGGTGTCAGTCTGAGCTTCACTGAGGAGATCAGTCACCAGTTCTCCCTCAGACTCCTCCTGCAATCCACTGCAAATGCTCAGCACAAGGGCCTCCCTATCATGGTAAGGTTTCATCATGTTAACATAGTACAATTCATGCCCCTGCCTCCTGCCTAGCAAGTTCCACCATGTAGTTAACATCACTTACCTTTCTTACCACCTTGTAGGGTCCCTCCCAAGCTGCTTGCAGCTTGCTGTATCTGTCAGGAATGAGAACCATTACCTGCTGCACCACAGCAAACTCTCTTGCTTGAGCATTCCTGTCATACCACACTTTTTTCTGTTGTTGGACTTCTGCCAGGTTCTCCTGGGCCAAGCCCAAGAGTTTCCTGAACCTTGTCCTGAGGTTTAGGATATATGCCACAACAGACTCCTTGTGAGGTTCACACTCACCTTCCCACTCATCTCGAATTAAATCTAGAGGTCCCCTCACCCTATGCCCATACAGCAACTCAAAGGGTGAAAAACCTGTGGATTCCTGGGGAACCTCTCTGTAAGCAAACAACAGAAGGGGCAAATATTTGTCCCACTCCCTCTTAAACTGGTCTGTAAATGCCCATAGCATGGACTTGATTGTAGAGTTTAACCTCTCAACAAGACCATTAGTCTGGGGATAGTAGTGGGTGGACTTCATGTGCTTTACCACACAGGACTTCCACAGACAAGCCAGCAGGTGTGACGTGAAATTGGCACCTCTGTCAGTCAGTATTTCTTCTGGGAAACCTATCCTGCTGAAAATCTCTAACAAAGCATTTGACACCTTTTCTGTCTCAGTGTAGGACAGAGCCACTGCCTCAGGGTATCATGTAACATAATCCACCACCACTAGGATATACATTTTCCTTGTGGAACATGGGGTACTCAGAGGCCCCACAATATCCATAGCTACCCTCTGAAATGGCTCCTCAATCACAAGCAAAGGCATCATAGGTTCATAGGTTCATACTAGGCTATCTGCCCAAGGGCATTTACAAGCCTAGCCCATAGTTTTGTGGCTTACGCCACCCCTTTAGTATGGGGAACTATACCCATTATTTTGCTGTGCCTCTGTCGAGCAGTGACACTGAGGTAATCCCTGGGGTATATCTGCGATCTCCCATCCATTGGTCAAGATTTCTCTTGAACAAGGCCAGCGAGGTGCTCTGCCTCACATATACCGGGATTTTGTTCCACAGCATAGGGAGTCTTTGGGTGATGAATCTATCCCTCCAGCACGTCCTATTAATAGCCGTGTCAAGGTTTAAGTCTCCGCCCTTGTGGCTCTGATGGATCTAGATTTTTGAGGTGAAGCATATTCATCAAATCTGGGTTTGACATGGCCTTGTATGTTAGGCAAAGGTCACCTCTGAGCAGGTGCGTTTACTGAATAGAGCTGGAGTTCTTTCAGTCGGGCAGCATAGGACAGATTTTTGAGACCCTTTATCCTTTTGGTGAGGAACTTTTGTGGCCTCTCCAGCTGCTGCAAGTGTCGGGTCAGATACATTCCGAATGGGGCATTGTACTCAATCATTGGTCTGATGAGTGATGAGTAGAGGGAGACAATGACCTCCCTTGATCTAGATGAGAATCCCTTCATGATAAGGTGGGCAATGTAGAAGGTCTTCCTAACTACTTTAGCTACATAGGTGTCGAATGACAGACTACTATCAACCTGGGTCCCCAGGTCCCTGATAACTTCTTCTGTGCTCAGTGGATTGCCACCTATTTGGTAGCTAGGGGTAACCTTGTTTTTCCCGAAGGGTATGACTATGCATTTTTTGGCATTTAACTTTAGGCCATGGCTCTGGCACCAGTTATCCGTTTCTGTGAGACCCTTCTGAAGGATATCTGTGTCAGATGTGTTTTCTACTATGTCCCAGTTTGCAGTCATCTGCAAACTTTGTCAGCCATAACCCTCCTGTGTTTGCTTGTACTTCAGAGAAGTAGATGCCAAACAAGAGTGGGCCTAGGACTGAGCCCTGTGGGACACCACTTGTGACAGGCTTTGAGTCTGACATGGCGCCAGCAACTCTGACCCTGTGGGTTCTGTCACTCAGCCAGTTTGCAACCCATCTTGTGATGTATGGGTTAATATTTAAGCTGATGAGTTTTTCAATGATACCCGAGTGGGGTATTGTATCGAAGGCCTTCGCCAGATCGAGGTAGGCTGTATGGACTGCCTTTCCCTCATCAATGGCTTTGGTGACTGTTTCGAAAAAGTCAACCAAGTTTAAAAGGCATGATCTGCCTTTGACAAAGCCAAACTGGGTTGGATCCAAAGTCTGCAAATTCCCTATGTCTTTATTTATGAGGTCCATTATGATCCTCTCCATGGCTTTGCAGATAAGGCTTGTCAAGCTAATGGGCCGGTAATTTCCAGGGTCGGTGGAGGCACCGCCTTTGTGAAGTGGGACCACAGTTGCAGTGCGCCACTCCTTGGGTACGTATCCAGAGGTAAGGCTCTGATTAAACAGCTGTCCTAGCTGTGGGTTTAATTCCTCATTGAGTTTGTGGAGCACACAGCCGGGGACACCATCAGGTCCCATGGATGCTGTGTTTTTTGCTTTGGAGAGAGCAGTTCTCACTTGGGCGTTGGAGATGTTTGGGGGGCTGCAATCATTTGGTATAGATATCTCTCCTTTTGGGGGGGAGAAGTTTGCACTGAACCTGTCAGCCAGTATGTTGGCAATGTCCGTAGGATCAGTAATCTTCACATCATTTTGAACTAGTTCTGAGCATATCTGGGAGTTTCCTCCCAGGTTTCTAACATAGCTAAAGAAGGCCTTATGATTGTCTTTTGAGTCTTTAGCTATTTTTCTCTCAAAATTTGCTTTGGATGATTTTATGAGAGCTCTTAGTTTTTTACTTATAGTGATCAAGGGTGTCTTACCTTTTAAGGATTTTGCTCTATCTTGTAGTAGCTTCCTCCTTTTGTTGTAGAGTTTGTTTATGGCTGGGGTCCACCAGACTGGACGCTTGCCTTTGGTACAGAGAGTCTTTGTTTTGCTTGGGATTGCCTTATCCATGCAGTCCTGCAGGTGCTGGTAGAAGGCATTTGTAAGTGATTCAGCGGCATGTGTACTGTTTTCCCGGCTCGGGGCCTTAAAGGAGACCACACTAGTCTTTAGAAGTGTGAAGTCGGCTTTCGAGAAGTTCTTTACTGTGGTCTTTTTTATTTCAGGTGGGGGTGGGATGAGGACCTCCAGCGAGATTAGTTTGTGATCCGATCTCACCAGTGAGGGGTATACTTCCGGTGTTGAACATTGTGCTCCCATGTTCGTGATGATGAGGTCAAGTATGTTATCTCCTCTTGTGGGGATGGTAACTAGTTGTTCCATGGCATTTGAGTTTATGAATTCCAGGAACTTTTGGGCTAGGGTGTTTGGGCTTGAGTAGTGTTCCCAGTCTATATTAGGGTAGTTGAAGTCACCTAGTATGATGGTGTTTGGTGATACATTTATCCCCTCTAGTGTTTTCAGGAAGGCCATGTGAAGTTCCTGAGTTTGTGAGGGTGGCCTGTAACATGCTACAATTTGCAGAGCAGTCTTGCCTATGGTTAATTGCACCTGGATGGTCTCCGATGCATCGTGCGTTGCAACCAGTCTTGAGGTGTGGGAGTCCTTGATGAATATGGATACACCCTCCTTTCTTGGTATTGTCCGGATTTTGGGGCGGAGCATGATATGAGGTAAAACCTGATAGTGCTGTGGTGCTCTCAGGAGCCTTGAACCAGGTTTCTGTCACAGCACAGACATCGATGTTCTCCATACTGAGAAGGGCCTCGAGTGCGTGCATTTTGAGATTCAGACTTCTGGCATTGAGCAGCATTACCCTTAGTTTTTCCTTTCTTGTGTTCTAGGGTGGTAGGTTTAGAATTTGAGCCTTGCCTAAAAAAGGCACTATGGGGGTGGCAAGAGCCTTTGCCAATATCCGGAATCCCAGGGGTGACAGGTGCAAGCCGTCCCTTGTGAAGCAGCGTGGCTTGTCCAGCATGTCATCCCAGGCAGACAGACACTGGATCCCCTTTGAATGACACCAGTGTTTAAGCCAATTGTTAAAGCTGATCATCTTATCTCTGTATTGTGGCATCATTCTTGGTGAAGGTAGGATACTGCTCAAGGTCAGGGTCATACCTGCCTGGGCTACATAATCAGAGAGCTCCTCGATGTCTCTTTTCATGTAGTCCAAGGAGGTATGTCTCAGGTCGTTTACACCAGCGTGGACAATGACCGAGTCATATTTGTACCTGCTGTTGAGAGACCTGAGTGCTTGCGTTATGTGGCGGATTCTAGCGCCCGACAGGCAGCTTACTGTGACCTTCTCTTTACTCAGTCTGGTGAGCGGGACGTCAGTGTGTCTGACTATGGAGTCACCAATGACTAGTGTGTCTGGCATTTTGTTTGGCCTTAAGGGCTGTGACTGTTTGACACTCTGACTGTGAGGTCTATGTGTTGCAGGTGATGTGTTCTGAGGTGGTGGTTGTTTGGGTGTCTGCTTTGGTGGCCTCTGCTGTTTTGGTAGATTTTTGATCAGAGCCTCCGAGTATGTCTTTGTGTGTTTATGTGTATGATTTGAGGTTGTGATGGTACTATGTGAGACTGGGTCTATAGTGTGTGTGGTAACCTTCTCCTCCTGACTGGTCTTGCCAGTCCTATGTTGAGAGAGCTCAGCCTCCAGTTTGGCTGTATAGTTGCATCTCTCGCATGTATTTGTGTTTTGTGGGAGGAGGAGAGGGTTGTCTGTGTACATGAGGCAATTGTAACATTTCCTCAATATTCCCAGGTTCACCAGCTGAGCAGGAGAGGACACTAGCAACTGATCCCTCGACATGCTAGAAGGAATAGACAAAAAAAAACTTTAAAGAAGATTCCGGGGACGTGGATGACCGAGAAATGGGGGTTTGCCTTTTTGGGGTACTATCTATGACAAGAGCACCGTATCAAGGTAATAAGTACTGTAGGAGCAAGTGCTAGGCTTAACAGATAGAGAATAGTCTACTTGGAGTCAAGTAGAGATGATCTTTTTAGTTATAGTATACGCTGATTAGATCAGTAGTATAGTTCGAGGAAGGTAGCTTTAAGGGAAAATTTGAAGAGTGGAATTTAGGTAGCCCAAATAGTTTAAATCTGCTTAACCGGCGCTGCCCTAGTGTGCAACGGTAGCAGCTCCGCGCTAAATCGTGCTAAATCGCGCTAAACCGCGCAAACGCGCGTTTAGCGTTTTTTATATCAGGGGGCTGAAAGAAGCTAGGAACTGGCCCAAAACGACCAATAAACTACAAGTTGCTGGCTGAAACCTCACAAAACTGGACCAACAGGCAGCTCAATGCTTCCCACTCCCACTGGTAAGCAAGGGAACTTCCTCTGTTCCAAATTAGGTAAAGATTCAGTAACAGGAACTGCAAACAAAGCCCAGGGATCAGCAAGCTCTGAAACTGGACTATTCTAGCTTAGTAAGGCGGGAAAACAAGAGATATTTTTTTTTTTTTTTCAGAAAACAAGCAGAAACAGATACAGTAAACACTTATAAATGCTATAAATTGGCTATCACAGCCTACACAAACAATTTGCAACAGTTACAGATTTTAAAAGTAACAAATTGAGAAACAAGTGCAAAAACAGAATAAATGCAGAAAAATAGTAACAATGTATCAGCAAGCAGGCGAAATACAGTTGCTAGATAAATAGAAGTGGGTACAAGGGAGCTCTTACCTTGTCTTCTGCCTTGCCTACCTTTTGACACTGCTCACAGGTCCTGCAGTACCCTGTTACATCTCTGGAAATTCCAGGCCAATAGAAGTTCTGCATAATATGTCTCTTTGTATGTTTTATGCCCATATGACCTGCAAATGGAATATCATGGGCTATGGCTAGAAGTGCCAGACGGTAGGCTCTAGGCACTACCAACTACTGTACTGTCTCACCTTCTAGCCATCCCTCAGCGGTCCACTCTCTATACAGTACCCCTTTATCCCAGTATACAGAATCCCTCTTCCCTTGAGAATCAGGTGCCTTACTAGCTACCTGTCTCAGGCCTTGCAATGTAGTGTCTGAGTGCTGAGCCTGTCTCAACTCTCTCTTCGTAACCCTTCCCAGCTCCCCTTCCACTGGAAGTCTGGCATCCTCTGACAGTGGTGCCTCACTGTCAGCCTGGGTACTACTACTCACCTCTACCTTTGCAGTCACTCTGTCCAAGGGAACATCAGTACCCACAAGCAGCTGTGGCTCACATTCAGTCTCACTGCTACAGAGTAGCCCCCTCCCTGAAGTAACCATCTCACCAGTCCTGGCTGTAAGTATGCAGTCTCCCCCAGGCTACCAGACCCACATGCTTGTCTCCTAGTCTGACTGCATGTAACTGCATAAGCACATAGTACTGCCTCATCCAAACCCTTCCCTATCAGGACATTTGTAGGATGGTAGTTTGGTACCCTTGTTGTCTCAAGACAACCTACTATTGGCATTTTGTCTTTCCCACTTACTGGCTCCCTCACCTTTTGTTCCCCACCTTGCCTCTGTGGACATTTGTATGCCACACTGCCCCACCAGTTGCGTTCAAAACATTTAACCCTAAGTCCTGGACATGTACCTGGAGTAGTGGCTTCCTTTGCTACTGGCAGATACTGTTGGGGCAGTCTGTGCTGCCCACCATGGGTTCCTTTAGACCCATGAACAGTACTGGGGGTACTTTCCTGTGCAGATATGTCCTGCTTGCTGGATATAGGTCTCCCTTCTTCCCCAACTCATCTGAAGGAGCACATTGTCTATCAGCTAACCAGATCCTCGTGTCCTCAGGCAAAGTGCTAAGGGCTTGTTCCCTCACCAAAATGTCTGCCAGCCCCTCAAAAGTGGTGACCTGACATACACTCACCCATCTATGAAAATAAGTGCTCAGTTCAGCAACATATTCACACAAACTTTCATCTGCCTTGCATCTATGCTCATGAAACGTTTTCCTATATGTTTCAGGTGTTAGCTTAAACAATTCTAACAAGTGATTTTTAACAGCAGTATAATCAAAATATTCAAAATCAACAAGTTTAGACAACACAATTATAGCTTTACTATGGACTAAGGGGGTCAGGAACCGTACCCAGAGCCTTTGGTCAACATCATACTGTTTACATACCCTTTCACACATATGAATGAAACTATCAAAATTATCCCCCTCTTTAAAATGGGGAAAAAATTTACTGACCTTTTGTGCTTCTGGGGTCCAGTCACTCCCTTCCCCATTACCTCCATGATACTGGTGTAAATGCAGCATCTCCCTCTCATGCTGCCTCTACCTCTCCTTTTCCTCAGCTTCCAGGCATAGCCGTTTCTCATTCTTCTTAGCCTGCTGATGTCTCAGTCTCTCAGCTGCTTCTCTTTCCAAATGCCTGACCTCCAACTCAAGTCACTTTAGCTCTAGATGGATTTTTAAGTCCTCTGCAGAAAGGTTGAGCTGTCCATTTTCTGAGAGTGGTATATCTCCACTGCCAGTCTGATTGTCCCCCTGGTTGCTATTTTCTGATGCAGCTGCGAACAAAGCTGCAATCATGTCTGCCTTAGTTAGGTTTCCATGCACCGTCCCCTAGTCTGGCACATCTCAGCCACCTGGCTCCTTGTCAGCTTTCTGTACTCCTCTGCTGACATGCTACCTGCTCTTCCTGACTAACTAAGTGAACAAAATAAATAAAACAGTTGTGATCTGAACTCTGAGTATTCACTGCATGGCTGATTTAGAATACAAACCATCTTCAGTGATCACTGTAGACAAGCCACAAGAATTCACTCTACCCACACCACTCCACGCCAGTTAGTATTTGTCAACCAGTTAATATGTGATGTGGATATCCCACCACTGCCAAACAATTAATATGTGACACCCGTGCCCTGGCCCAACAATCAAGGAGCATCAATCCTCACCACTAACACCAGTGAGGGACATCCATGTAGGGAAAGGATAATAAATACACACACAGTAGAGTACAATTTCCTTTAAGAGCACACAGAGATCACAGTCAATCTGGGCTAGTTTCTCCGTTTCTCTCCAGGTCCCCAGTAAGACTCCCCAATGGCACAGCTATAGGGTCAAGATCTCAGCCTAGTGGGCAAGCTAAATCCTCCAGCACCCTCTCTGTCCAACCAGTGCTTTGTGTCCCTGTCCAAGTAGCTGACACACACACACTTTGAGATAAGAGTTTATACAACCACACAGACATTCCTGGGGAAGGCTCCCACAGGTTCTCCAGATGTGCCCCTTTTCTGCCCAGTCTAAAAGGTAGTACCAGCTGCCACCACCCACTAATATTTATCAGCTAGTCAAAGGCCCTTGAAAGGGTGTCCAATTACTACTGTGCAATATTATTATACAAATGGTAGGTGTGACCTAACAGACAAGACTTATTTGGATTGACTTGGTACAGCATCACTATATACATGCAGTGTACTCTTAGAGCTTCAATTATCTGTACACAAAACAGCCACAGTTGAAAGGTTTAAAAATATTTAATAATAAATAATAAAAACACAACACAATACTTCTTACTACACAGTGCTAGTCAAGAGTTCACAGACCACAGAGAAATACTTAAAATAATACCGTAGAAAAGTTCTGACATCACAGAAAAACAAACTAGTCTAATCTTCCTATCTCCTAGCTATATCTAAGAGAAAACACAGTTCTAAATAACTTACGTATAGAAACAGGCAGTGCTGGTGAGTTGGATGTTCTCAAGAAAAATGCTCTGAGCTCTCTGATTCTCTCTCTTTAAATTGATAACACAGAGCTGTTTCATATGACATCATTCTTCACACTTCTCAGGTGTTTCCAGGCTAAAAGAAACTACATTTACATTCTTTACACCTGGTCAGAAACCAGAGCAATAAAGGACATTTATACATGCAAATTCTAGCCATTAACTCTGGTCTTAAAACAATCGGCAGGATGCCTCCCTCTAGGCATACTGGCTCTGAATTTTGACATCAAAGACAGGCATAAAATGCTTGACTTAGCTTTCTTACAGCAGAGTGCATGGTTGTTACATTTTTGCAGTTCAATATCCAATACAGTTTTTGCACATTTAAGAAAACAAGCCTGTGGCTTACATTAATATTTACAAATGACAGAATTATCTACAAAATTCTGTCTGGCTAGGTTGGCAGCCTTCACCTATCTTCACACAATTGATCCAAAGATGTAAAGGATTTAGCTCTGTCTGGATATTACTTGAGTTGTCTATGGACATCCAAGGCTTGGGCTATTCTGTCTTCCTCACTTTTGAGTTCAGCAAAGAAAATGTGAAGATGGATAGTTTGGCTTAAAGTAAACTTTTGGAAAACACTTTAGTAATAAAAGAATGATTAGTTCTCAAATAAACCCCATCTCTGTGGAAAATGAGATAGGGCTGAATTACCATAAGATCTTGCAAATCAGATTGTTTGGAAAGCTGTGTAAAACACCTTTCTAGCCCTACAAATTAAAATAAACACAATTTCCCCAGAGATTAAATGGTTTTCAGTTACTTTAAACAACGTTTAAACTCTCAAGAAAAAAAGACAGCTCTCATTTAAAAGTGCATTTCAGTCTCATGTAAGTCCATTAAAACACAAATTTCTAGCTTTAAAATAACTTTCAAGAAGAGGAAAGTATCAACAATAAACAACATTATTAAACAGAATTCACTCCCCCAAAGGGAACACAAGCTGACCACTGATCCTTGAAAGTATTAAAGGAGCATATGACAGTAAAGTTATGAGTGGAGAAGAGTGTCAGGAGTGACTTGTGATAGACAGGTAGTAGTAGGAGTGAAAGGGAAGGTCTACAAGTGGGTAGTGAGACCAGCTATGTTGTATGGGTTGCAGATGGTGGCAGTGACAAAAAGACAGGAGTCAGAGCTGGAGGTAGCAGAGTTAAAGATGTTATGATTTGCACTGGGTGTGACGAGGATGGACAGGATTAGGAATCAGTATATTAGAGGGTCAGCTCTACCGGATCGGTCAAAGTCCTGGTTAACAATGACCACCACCAATACTGTTGGCCAACAGGGCGCTGGCATAAATTGGGCTACTGTTGGCCAAAGGAGGAGAAGAGGGGGAAGCCATGCCCGAAGTCAGGTAAAGGCTAGGACTGTGATAGTGAGGGTCGGAACTTTGAATGTTGGCAGTATGACTGGTATAGGGAGAGAGCTAGCTGATATGATGGACAGAAGGCAGGTTGGTATATTGTGTGTGCAAGAGACCAGATGGAAGGGGAGCAAGGCTAGGTGTATCGGAGGCAGGTTCAAATTTTTTATCATGGTGTGGATGGGTGGAGAAATGGTGTAGGGGTATCCTGAAGGAACAGTATGCTAAGAGTGTTTTGGAGGTGAAAAGAGTGTCGGATAGAGTGATGTTTATGAAGCAGGAAATTGATGGTGTAATGATGGATGTTGTTAGTGCATATGCTCCACAAGTTGGGTGTGCGATGGATGAGAAAGAAAACTTTTGCAGTGAGTTGGATGAAGTGGTGATGATTGTACCCAAGGGTGAGAGAGTGGTGATTGGAGCAGATTTCAATGGGCATGTTGGTGAAGGGAACAGAGGGGATGAGGAAGTGATGGGTAGGTATGGTGTTAAGCAAAGGAATGCAGAAGGTCAAATGGTAGTGGATTTTGCGAAAAGGATGGAAATGGCTGTGGTGAATACGTATTTTAACAAGAGGAAGGAGCATAGGGTGACATACAAGAGTGGAGGAAGATGCACACAGGTGGATTATATCTTATGTAGAAGGGCCGGTCTGAAGGAGATTGGAGACTGTAAAGTGGTGGCGGGGAAAGTGTAGTTAGGCAGCATAGGATGGTGGTTTGTAGGATAACATTGGTGATCAAGAAGAGGAGGAGGAGTGTAAGGGCAGCACCAAGGATTAAATGGTGGAAATTGAAAAAGGGTAATTGTGAGGTGGAGTTCAGGGAAGAGTTAAGACAGGCACTGGGTGTCAGTGAAGAGTTACCAAATAGCTGGGTAACTACAGCAGAGCTAGTAAGGGAGATGGCTAGAAAAGTGCTTGATATGACATCTGGACAGAGGAAGGATGACAAAGAGACATGGTTGTGGAATGAGGAAGTGCAGGAGAGTATACAGAGAAAGTGGTTGGAGAAGAAGTGGGATTGCCAGAGAGATGAAGAAAGTAGCCAGGAGTATAAGGAGATGAGGTGCATGGCAAAGAGAGAGGTGGCGAAGGCTAAGAATAAGGTGTATAAAGAGTTGTATGAAAGGTTAGACACTAAGGAGGGAGAAAAGGACCTGTACCAATTAGCTAGACAGAGGGACCAAGCTAGTAAAGATGTGCAGCAGGTAAGAGTGATAAAGAATAATGAGGGAAACATACTTACAAGCGAGGACCGTGTGTTTAGCAGATGGAAAGAGTATTTTGAGGGGCTGATGAATGAAGAGAATGAGAGGGAGAGAAGGTTGGATGATGTGCAGATAGTGAATCATGAAGTGCAGTGGATTAGCAAGGAAGAAGTAAGGATAGCTATGAACAGTATGAAGAATGGAAAGGCTATTTGTCCAGATAACATACCTGTGGAAGCATGGAGGTGTTTAGGTGAAATGGTAGTGGAGTTTTTAACTAGATTGTTTAATGAAATCTTGGAAAGTGAGAGGATGCCTGAGGAATGGAGAAAAAGTGTTTTGGTACCGAATTTTAAGAATAAGGGTTATGTGCAGAGCTGTAGTAACTACAGAGGGATTAAATTGATCAGTCATAGCATGAAGTTATGGGAAAGAGTAGTGGAAGCTAGGTTAAGAAGGGAGGTGATGATTAGTGATCAGCAGTATGGTTTCATGCCAGGAAAGAGCACTACAGATGCAATGTTTGCTCTGAGAGTGTTAATGGAGAAGTACAGAGAAGGTCAGAAGGAGTTGCATTGTGTCTTTGTGGACTTAGAGAAAGCATACAACAGGGTGCCTAGAGAGGAGTTGTGGTATTATATGAGGAAGTCGGGAGTGTCAGAGAAGTATGTAAGAGTGGTACAAGATATGTACGAGGGTAGTGTGAGAGCGATGAGGTCTGCGGTGGGAGTGATGGATGCATTTAAGGTCGAGGTGGGATTACATCAAGGATCCGCTCTGAGCCCTTTCTTATTTGCAATGGTGATGGACAGGTTGACAGACGAGATCAGATAGGAGTCCCCGTGGACTATGATGTTTGCAGATGACATTGTGATCTGTAGTGAGAGTAGGGAACAGGTGGAGGAGACCCTGGATAGGTGGAGATATGCTCTAGACATAAGAGGAATGAAGGTCAGCAGGACTAAGAATACATATGTGTGTGAATGAGAGGGAGGATAGAGGAATGGTGAGGACGCAGGGAGTAGAGGTGGTGAAGGTGGATGAGTTTAAATACTTGTGATCAACAGTTCAGAGTAATGGTGAGTGTGGAAGAGAGGTGACAAAGACAGCACAGGCAGGATGGAGTGGGTGGAGAAGTGTCAGGAGTGATTTGTGACAGATGAGTACCAGTAAGTATGAAAGGGAAGGTCTACAAGAGAGTAGTGAGACCAGCTATGTTATATGGGTTGGAGACAGTGGCACTGACAAAAAGGCAGAAGTCAGAGCTGGACGTGGCAGAGTTAAAGATGTTAAGATTTGCACTGGGTGCGATGAGGGTGGACTGGATTAGGAATTCAGAGGGAATTAGAGGGTCAGCCCAGGTTGGAAGGTTTGGAGACAAAGCCAGAGAGGCAAGATTACGTTGGTTTGGACATGTGCTGAGGAGGGATGCAGAGTATATTGGGAAAAAAATGCTAAGGATGAAGCTGCCAGGTAACAGGAAAAGAGGAAGGCCTAAGATAAGGTTTATGGATGTGGTGAGAGAGGACATGCAGGTGGTTGGTGTGACAGAGCAAGATGCAGAGGACAGGAAGAAATGTAAACAGATGATCCACTGTGGTGACCCCTAACGGGAGCAGCTGAAAGAAGAATATTAGAGGGTCAGCTCAGGTTAGACAGCTGGGAGACAAAGCCAGAGAGGTGAGACTGCATTGGTTGGGACATGTGCTGAGGATGGATGCTGGGTATATTGGGAAAAGGATGCTAAGGATGGAGCTGCCAAGTAAGTGGAAAAGAGGAAGGCCTAAGATAAGGTTTATGGATATGGTGAAAGAGGACATGCAGGTGGTTGGTGTGACATAGCAAAATGCAGAGGACAGGAAGAAATGGAAACAGATGATCCGCTGTGGTGACCCCTAACAGGAACAGCCAAAAGAAGAAGAAGATGGCAATAATGTTATGAAGGGCTTGGTGCTCAAAGTTTTCTTTTAGCCAGCTCAGCTTCCTGACAGTTTTGGTGCATGTAATGTGCTCTGAAACTTTGTAAGCTGGCCATCTGTCATATCCTTGGCAGGATGCAACCCATATGGCTAAGGCTACTACAACAGTGATTAATATGATGAGTACCTCTCAATATGTAATTGACTTGAATGATTTTTCTAACACTAAATACATTGGTTGTTATAATGTAGTGTATAATATGAGAGATTCAACAATCTAGCAATTGCCACTGAAAAGTATGAGCTCAAAAGTGTGCTATCTCAATAGAATTTGAAAAAAAAAATCAAAATTTCCCTAATACTATGAAAGCATTTTTTGCAGCTATGAACTACAGCTGAGAATATTATACCTTGCAGCCAATAGAATTTTGTGATATGCCACAATCTCAGTTTTAGTGTACAATTCACACCACTTATACTTTTGTGATAACAATGTTGAGTTTAATGTCAATACAGCTAGTAAAATTTTCCTGAATAATTGTTTTAGACTAAGAATATTAATTTTGACCTACCTAACTTTACCTATGATGAGACTGGTACTACTAATTGTTTACATATAGATGAAAGGAATTTGTGGTTAACAGTTCCATCAGGAACCATGATCATCATTCCTACAGGTCTGGTAAAAAAAAGTTTATCACTGGCTTGTGGAAGTCCATCTGAGAACTTAATTAACATTTTGACAGTACACTTAGCTGTAGTAGTTGACAGAGGGATTACCTTTAGTGGTAGAAACACAAGTTTTATTAGCAGCAAAGCAATAGCAAGGAAAAGAAATAAAATGTATGCAGAGAAAAGAATGAACTTATTTACTTCACATTCATAAATAACACAGGAGAAAGAGTGAGTTGATCCTTTTAGTAATGCCCCAGGCAGACCTCTCAACTGTCCCTATTTTGGTGTATCCTGTTTTCAAGTCTGGTTAAGCCTGTACATGATGTACCTGTTTGTAAGTACATATTTTTGGCATTGATTTAATATTTGTGGCATTTATTTACCCCTTCACACAGGTTTTGAAGCTGCCAGTTACACAGAAAAATCATGCTACATGATGCGCATGCTAGTGGCCCCAGAAACTTAAAGAAAGAGGACCCCCTCTTACAGCTTCCTTTTTCAGATGCAAAACTCAGTGATCTTGTATTGTAGAATTTTGCAATACAGTTCACTGAAGACTATTTTGCACCATCTGTTTCATAATGGGCTTATATTTCTTCATCATTTTTGTCATGTCATTCTCTGTTTTTTAAACATGTGCTTCTGACCAGTATCCCACATTCCTTCTAGAACAATCAAAAGTTATCTGATTATTTTTATTCACGTGTTATGCTAATAAGATGTCCGGCCTTTTGATTGGATGTATCTACTTTTCAAGGGTCTCGGTATCTGTTTTTAGTGTCTTCAGGTCGAGAGGTATGGTCTTAGCAGTATACAAATATTATGGAATGATTAGCTTTTCTTTATTAAAAAATATTGTTCTGATATTTTTAGAACACTTTTCAAACATAACAAACCCTAAAAAAAGGTTTTTAAAACCTAAACAAGCAAACAAAAAAAAGCAAAATTGATTTTAAAGCAATGTTGTTGGGAAGCAAGATGATCATCATCACTCCTTACTGGCCTCATCAGATTTGGTTCCCTTTCCTCGGGCCTCACCTGTTAGATTATCCATGGACTCTGGACCCAGTACCAGACCTCTTGACACACATGTCAGGTTCTCTTCATCCCTGTCTCCACACTCAAACTGACAGCATGGCTGCTCCAGTTCCATCATTAGTCAGGCTTCACGATCTATCTCCAGCTGTAATCCATATCATTACGTCTTCTCATAAGCCCTCGACTAGAAAATTGTATAACAGTAAATGGAAGAGATTTTCTATATGGGCAGATAACAGAAAGGTTAATCCATTTACAGCTCCCATTCCTATTGTCTTAGAGTTCCTGTCAGAACTTTTTCACCAGGGATCAGCAGCTGCTACACTCTGAGTTCAGCTAGTAGCAATATTTCATTTTCATGTGGGAATTAATGATTCTAACCTTATGTCCCACAAACTTTGCAAGACCTTTCTCAAAGGTTCTATGATGTTAGGACTGCCCGTTCAAGATCCCATTCCTCCCTGGGATCTAAATCTAGTCCTTTCTAAACTTACTTTGCCACCTTTTGAACCAGCCCATAGCTGTCATTTAAAATTTCTGTCGTGGAAGACTCTTTTTCTGGTGGCAATAACTTCAGCCAGACGAGTTTCTGAACTGCAAGCCTTATCAGTTAAACCTCCATACTTAAGTTTTTTACAAAGATAGGGTCTCTCTCTGGAGGAATCCTTCCTTTATCCCCAAGGTCTGCTCCTATTTTCACTTGAATCAAACTATTGAATTGCGAGTATTCTTCCACAATCACACCAATAAAGCAGAGTATAGATTTCACCAATTGGATGTGCATAGGCTATTGCATTTTTACATCCACAGAACTAAAGGATTTAGACAATCAGACCAGCTATTCGTTTCCTTTGCTGAAACAAGAATGGGTTTGCCAATTTCTAAGGTCACACTATCAAACTGGATCTCTAACTGCATCTCTTTCATTTATACTTCTGAAGGAAGAGAGTTACCCCTTAAAGTCAAAGCGCATTCTACCAGATCATTTTCTACTTCTGCTGCCTTTCAAGCCAGGACTCCTGTTGATAATATATGTGTAGCAGCAACATGGGCTACCCCTCATACCTTCATTACCCATTATAAATTGGACCTAACTTCCAGGGGTAGGGCCTCAGTTGGTTCCACGGTGCTTCAGGAGTATTTTCCAGTGAGTCATCCATTCAAGATGCTAGGGACGCTGTCCCACACGTAATAATGGAGGCGAGATAGGATTACATAACATAAAGAAGTTATGTACTTACCATAACGTTCCATGTATGTAGTCCATCTCGCCGAACATTATTATGGACCCACCCAACAGTCCCCTTCCTGGAGGATCTGGAAACAGTTTTCTACTGTGGTTTATACCATAAAGGACACTTTTATTAGGGTTTATTTTTTCCGAACCTTTGTTCTCCTTTCTACTTTTTCTCCTTATATAGACTAGCAGCAAACAAGATCTGGGGAGTGTGCTCATGCAGCACGGGATACCTCCTAGCCACGAGCTAATCAGAAGTTTTCAGGCTTTCTAAAAGCGGCTGAGTCAGAGCCGATCCCTAAAAAAAAAAAAAAAAAAAAACTAAAAAAGGGTTTGTTTTCAAGTAATAAACCCTTATTGAATGATATCACAAAAAGGGAAAAGAAAAGAAGAGAAGAGAAAAGAAAAACAAAAAGAAAAGAAAAAAAAATGCAGATAATAAATAAGGGTAAACAAAATTTCGTACACAAGGAGTCAGTGAATTCTGTTCACTTGTCACCTCCCAAAGTGGGGAAATATACATTTTTTTATGAATACTGCTAAAGGACATGTCAAATAATTGTTCTTGTTAGATGTAATATTTTAGTATTTGATGAGTTAATCATTAGAGAAAATGATACCCTGTTTTCCAAATAAAGGATAAGTTACATAGTGTTATTTCATTCCTACGTCAAAGGGTCAATGTGTCAGTTAATATTCTGTACACAAGACTATAAAAAGAAAGGTTTATCAAAATGTAATTTTTCATGTGGTTAAGAATGAAGTTACATTTTAAAAGTTTTATAGTACCAAGTGAGAAATTACTGCCATAATATATTAGTAGAAAAAATATAATGTTAATATTTGTTTTTATATTCCTTGTATTGAACACTTCAAAACGTACAATACTGTCATCTTTCTGAAATATGTTATGTTATCAAGCCATGTTGTACAATAATATATGTAGAAACACACCTTATATAACAGTACTTAAAGTAGCATTTTTCTTTTAACGTACATATTGCAAGTTCAACATTTTAACTCTATAATATTATTTCACTTATTTGCTTTCCTCTGATCCCTACTCTCCATTGAGAGAGTCTGTCACCCATTTTTAAACATAACCCCTGACAGTACATATACACTAATGAAATATAAAGCATAAGTTGTGAGACCCCTCATTTTCTCTGGAACCTGACCCAATCCACTCATACATATTATCGTCTAATATACTGTTTCCCGACATTTCTTCACTTTTTTCCCTACTTTTCTTATCCCTCTAGGCTGCCACTGCATGTTTATATATTTTCTTGTTGGTCTTCAACATTTTTTATTTCCAGTTTATCTGACCCTTCTATCTTTTAGCTATAAGACTCCTTTTGCATTCTCCCAGATATGGTAACTCCATTTTTTCTTAATCCATTCTCTCCATGTGACTCTAACAGTATGAACTTCAGTATTCTGTGACTTGTTTTTATACACATTTTCACATTTCTCTATACAGTTATTCCATAAGTATTAAACTGCCTGGCTCTTGCAAAACATATGCAGATTTCTTGCCTCCTTCTTTCCACATACTCATCGCTTCCCCTCCTCCATTTTCCAATATCTTTGCAACTGAAAGTTAAGTTCTGAACCAAATATGTAGCCAACTCATATGCTGATCTCATACAATAGGTGTGGTTTTTAATTCATCATAACTTCTCAAAACCTCATTCCATTCTTCTACAGACATAATTACATCCTCCACCATTTCTCGCTCACCTTTCTTAATTTTTTTCCATTCTCTGGCCATATTAACACTCATCTAAACTTTATATAAATCCTTCCAAATTTACTTTCCATTTGCAAATCCTTTGCTTTGTAGACACTGATATGTACCACTTCATGTTGAATTGATAATTCCTAACCAAGCCCTAAATGCCAGTCTCACTTACATAAATTATAATCACTCCCCTGCCTTCAAGGGAAATGTTTACATCCCTGCTTCTAAACTTATAACTTTCCAGTTGTACTCTTATCCCTCCATTCGTACACCAAATAATCTTCCATAGTCCCCCACCTATTCCTCCAGCTCCTCTAATTCAGAGTTTACTTGGTATTTTAACATTGCAGTTGTTCTATACACTCATTCATCTGAACTCCATAAATATACCACTTTAATACACTCATTCATCTGAACCCCTAAATATATCACCTTTATGTCCTGTTATCTTCTGCAGCTCCAAAATCCTATTTATCATAATGGTTTCCCATTCCACATCCTTCTCTTCTTCACCTTCTTGGCTTTCCTGATCATCTAAAATACATGCTAACATAAAAGTCAGGCATTGTTCATCCTCCCATCTTCTCCCCAGCCTTAAACTTCCTTTCCATATTCTACTCCCCATGTTATTTCATACATACATATCACCACTCATCAGTGTCCTCTGAACCCACTTTCGATATTCCTCTGGTGGGCAATGCCTGAACATATATAATATCCTTTGAAGTATCATCTTCTGAATTACATTTGTTCATCTCTCTAATGTATTATATTCATTAAGCCATCTTACAGGAGGCTATTAACCTTGGCCAACAACTCACTAGAATTTTCCTGATCTGTCTGTCCTAAAGTCCTCTAAACTCTTACATCCGAATACATAACCTCCCTGTCCTTCCTATCCATTCCTCTTTTATTTTGCACACCTCTGTTCAAATTCTCAGGGATACAGTCTTATTCCAATTACATCAAAGTCTTGAATTTATTCTAAACTCTTCAAATATCCCACAGACCTCTTCCAGGACTAGATCCACTCTGTGCAGTGCCAACATACAATCATCTATGGACAACCTAAAGATTGTTCACTTACACAGTATCCTTTCCAAGTGCTCATGCAGCCCCTGTGCTAGTTCCTTTAGCACTAAAACAAAATGAATATGGGACAAAAAGCATACTTGCTTTGTACCTCTCCTTATTTTACCGTCCTTATTAATTCTTTGTTTGCTAAAAATCTTACCTCAGAGAAGTCATACGGTGCTTTGATCCATCCTTTAAGCCTTGGTCTCATTCCTATTACTTCCAAAATTCTAAGTAGAAATCCCCAGTCAACCTTGTAAAATGCCATATGAATATCAAAAAGACATTCCCTGCCTGTCCCAGATATCTCATATCCCTTGAGTAATAGATTTCCTCAGTATCAACAGTTTTGCTCCACTAGCCTCCCCTTAACAAACCTTCCCTGCCTGGTCCCTATTAACCTAGAGTGTACTCCTTCTATCCTCTAAGCAAGAATCAAAGCTAAAATGTGAACATTCATGATACTAAGGAATATATGTCTATACCCTCATAGTTTGTGCTTTTTTTATTGTCCTTACAGTAACTGCACTACTTTGGCTGTGGTAAAAAAGCTGATAGTGTCCCTTCCAGTATTTCATTATCAAATATTTCACATAAAGTCTTACTAACTTGTTTTTTCCTATTTCCTGTAGAAATCTCAAGTTAGCTCATTTTCCCTGGTGCCTTCCTTATCTACCTCCAGCAACTGTATTTACTTGTCAATCTCTAACCTCCTCTCCTTCTCTACCCTTTTCCCTCACTAGTGCATAGACATATCCCTTACTCTTTTCAGCTCATCTTTCCATGGTTTCCTAGCCTGATATATTTTATTACAGATGCTCTGTATTAGATCTTTGATACCCTCCTTGTCATATTTCACAACACTGTCATCAACTCCTCATCCCTCTGTACTCTGACTCTGTTTTCTCTTCTGTAACTTCCTTGCCAAAAGCCTTCCCAATGTCTTTCCATGTACCTAACACAACTACACCTTAACTACTATGCCATTTTCTATTACTTTACATTTCTCCCACTAATATTTGTCTCTTTCCATTTTCTTTCCTCATAAGTATTTCCAATCATTCTGATTCCTCTTCTCCCTTGACCACTGTTTTATGTATTTTCTTCAGTTATAATTTCAGCTGCTTTAACTTAGTTATCTCCTGCCTTCCCAATGAAATAATCTGCCATTTCCAGGCACACATAACATTGTCACTCTACATGGTTCCCTTACCTATTTCCGGTAACAGTTTCAACACCATCACTTCCCCCAACATCCTTTCACCTTCTATTCTCTTTTCTTAACTATTTCACAATAACAGTTTCCATCTCCTCCATCTTTCTACCTCTCCATTTTCTTTCACCTTACCCTGCATCCTCAATAAAATAATCAGACATATTTATCTCCCATATTTCTACTTTCATAATCTTCAAGATTATTTCCACTTTAAGCATAAACCTCTCCAATCTACCTGCCTGTTTCTCTCCCCATATGGCCTCATGTAAAAACATATTGCCTCTTTCCTTTCTGCATCCACCTCCACATATCCACCTATCCTACATAGGTCTTCCATTCCTTCAGTACTCTCGGTGGTTTTCTATACTTCCCCATTTAGCTAGACTTTCTATCATATATGTAATCTAGAGTGGCCTTGAAATCCCCTTCAATAATTTAGTACTCATTTCTCCTAAGAGTTCTGTACCACACCTCATAAAACTTCCTGAAGAATGGGGGGCTATTTCTTCCCAAAACACCCTAGCCCACTCTTACCCAACTTCCATCCGAGTCTTCCTGAACATTACAAACTTATCTCAGATGCAATGCTTAGACTTTTCCAGAACATAATTACCACTCCCTGTTTCTCATTACCTTTCACTGCACTGCAACCAGCAATAAACCATTGTTACCATATACACATATATAGAAACTGAGGAGCCAATTTTGACTTGCCAGAACCACTCTGTTTCTTTTTTCATTTAATTTGTTTCCCTTAACTTTGACTTTGTTTCCCTTGATTCTTATGAGTGGTCATCTTTGACATATCTAAAATCTGAATGTTAAGCTTGAAAACATTGTTGAATTAGTTGCTTTTTAAAACACACAAATGCAGTTTCAAGTCACATTTCTTGCCAAGTTATGACAAATTTGACACATGACTATCAGGTTATACTCAGACTGAGTTGATAGATTTTCACTGACCCATAGCTAGAATCAGTGTCTTTGATTTAAATATCCTTAGCTTGCCTCAACCAAAAAGTGTGTATGTAATGCTATGGAAAAATATCACAAGAGATAAACTTAATTAAAGAGAGGCAAAACCACATTTTTTTTACTTAAAACTTGTCTTTTGTGTACTCTTGAACTTCAATCTATTGTACAGTGCTGGTAAGCTGATTAAATTATGAGGCACAGATAAAAATTGATAAACTTGCCTTATAAACCTTAGCCCTACAGAAATCCATGAAATTCTACTTTGTAAAGAAACAATACACCACCTTGAATTTAGTGCATTTATAGCTAAGGCAGGAAAAATTGACAGATGGAGTTAATCTCTTGTAAACCTAGTTTACTAATATCTATAACTAATTATGACAGTGAATAATTACAATTACTGGTTTCACAGGCAATCCACTTGACATACTTTAGCCTCAGTATAATCAACAATACACTTGGTAAAATAAATATTAGTGGCAGTTAAAAGAATAACATTGCAATATTCATAATACTCTTGATGTAATAGTAATCATTAATGTAAACATGGAACCAGATTATTTATCTTCCCATATAAAGGCTGAACTGTACAATGTATATCTGTCCCGAATAATTCAAAAGAAAATTAGAAAAAAAATAAAATGGTAATGTTCTAAAATAATATCATGAGAACTTGTGCAGCATCTCATTTTACGGTATGTGTCAGAATGATGTATTTCTTAAAATAACTAATGCGGTTCATCATCATCCTACATGCAGTCAACTGAAATAATACCCATGTGTTTATAATCTAGATGCATTTATAACATCCATTTCATGCAGAAACATTACATTTGCAACAGATTGAAGTATGCTATTACAGAAGAGAATTTTATTCCTCTCTCAATTTAATAACAAGCCATCCTTGTTACTTAGAATGCCACTTTAGGGTGTATGCAACATAATTCATTTCTCACTGAAAATGAAAGTTAACATCTGTTTACAGCTTTTGTCTAATGTAACAGGTCTTGTTGTTTTGTTGTTTTGTAAATGCTGCTGCCAACCTGTATCCCACTTGCCTGATTAACAGATTTTTTTTTTTACATCCGATGCACTGAAAACGTTGTTAGGGAAAAAGTAAAGCACATTCCTTTATGACAGTATGAGCTTTGATAGAATAGTCAGCAACACAAAGACGATAACTTACTAACATTGTTCTTTTCTTGATCTTCACTGTGATAATTTCAGTTTACATTTGTATACTCTCTGACTCGGAGAAGCAAATCACTTAACCAGACCGGGGAAATCTAACAATCCCTGAAAAGAGGCACTTGATCCTCATGACTTATGTATGGAGGGGATTTAAAATCTTAAAAGATGCAGTGCTGCAGATGAAAGAGATGCTGCATAAGAAAACCACATGACTTATAGGTGAACAGGCAATAGGTTAGACTGTGGGAGAATTAGTGTGACCCTGTAGTATTCTTTAACATTAAATGACATATGAGAAAAAATATACTTGTTTCGATACAGTGTAGTCTGTTCATGTACACAGTACCTTTGCTAAATATTCATTGGGCTCTTCTGTGTATCAGATATAACAACAGCAGAAATTGTCCTTAGTGAACAATCATGTTACAGTATAATATGTTGTTTGATATAGTTATAATAGTGCATCTGTTGCTGATAGCTGAGTTATGACATTTGTGCTTTGGGAAGTATGCATATATTATTATGACACTATAAAAAGCAATGTCAGTGCAGAACAGGTAGCACACTCACCTTTGATGCAGAAGTCTGTGTGTTCTTTCCCACACCAGATCGATTAATTACTGACATTGTCATGCAGTATAATGGGTGCACTGCACTCCTGAGTGGGTCATCCTTCAGATGCTAAGCTGAGCTCCCATCTACTTTAGTTAGTGGTAGCCCAAGTGGTTGTAGAAGATCCAGGGCACCTATAGAAAAGAGTACAGGTTCTTAATTTACATAATCCATAATTATCTGCACAGTCAATAATTCTTTACATTCTTGGTTATTTACAATATATACATAGTTTCTGTTATTTATAATATATATGCACACTATTTATAAATCACACCCTCTTTTTACATTTAGCTTCATCGAATAAATCACAAGCTGTTTAATTTTTAAACCCCCCACTCCAGTTTCCACAACTAATACCTTATTTTTTCAACATTGTTGCCAAATCCTATTTTTCATTAAACAAAATGTTCATAACCCTCTGATTCCATAGCAACCATAATATAACACATATTTTCTTTATCAAGACTTTCAACCTCTTTCTAATTTTTGTTTCTATACTATCCAAATTCAATTATATCCATGTTTAAATAATTCACATCTTTAAATTCCATCACATATTTGTTTTTTATAATCGTTCTCCATGACATTTTAATCTATTACATTCCAAAAAAACATGCTCACAATGTTCAAATTCCCCACAATATAAGCCTACTCTATCTTTTATACTTTTATATGGCATAGTTGCCTTTAGTGGTACTTGTATCGACAGTCTCCATAAAACATCTTGACTTTCTATGTGTCTTTTACATCTTTTCATTCTTACAATGATGGAATTCCTTTTCCAACGTTTAATTCTCTCCAAGGATATATCCTAGAATACTTTCCCATAATGTTTTCATGCCATTCTTTTCTCTTACTATCAGTTTCATTCACATTTATTTTCCACAATATAATCTGATCTTGATCATTTTCCATTTCTTTATTACAGCAAAGAACACACCAAAGAATAGCCAGCACCAACTGGAAAGAAAGTTTAATACATGAAGCCACAGTCAGCAAACCGGTTTCGGCCCAGTAGCCTTTCTCAGTGTATAACACTGACTGTAGTCACCTCATTTTATATGATGTCATAAACCTTAATTAAGCAATCAACAATAATAAATTTATAAGTGCTCACTTAAACCAGGTGGAAACAATCCACCCAGTCTCACAATCCATGATTTCTCTATTCAGAATATTATGCCAGCCTGTCTTAAAGCATCTATTGCCCATTATGTTGTCAATAATAATAAATTTAAAACTAGCTAAATTATGTGCAATGGTATGTTTATATAGGGCATTTGTCAAATATTTATTTCTAATGTTACTAAGATGTTTGGAAATGTGAAGTCTGATGGATCTAGAAGTTTGGCCAATATAAAATGCCGAACAGGTACATATTGCAAGGTAAATAACCCAGTCACTACTACAATTGGAAAAAGTATTAATAGAAAAAATCCTTGAGGTATTCTTGCTAGCGAATTCCTTTGTCTGATAAATATATTTACAGAAAGAACAGTGCCCACAAGAATAACACCCAACTACCCTAGTCCCATCCGATGAGACTTGTGACAAGTGTTCTGATGGTGTATTGCATTTATAATGACTAAAATAGCTACCCAAAGTCTTTCCTTTGCAAAATGAAAATTAACATCTGTCCCCTAACAGACCCTGCAATTTGTCATCAGCCAGCAAAATGTCTCAGTGATGTTGCACTACATCTAAAAACCCATGTGTATTCCTACCATAACTGGTAGTGAACCTAATTTTGCTGTGATCCTTCTGATGGTCATGTTTGTTATATTTAAGTAGATCACTTCTAGAAAGTTGTTGAACCTGTTTACTGGTTTTAACCAACTTGGCTATGGGATAGCCACGTTATTTGAAACGTGCAATCAGGTCTTGGTCAAAATGCATATAATCCTCTGTGTTTGAGCAAATCCGGTGAACCCTCATAAATTGGGACTTAGGAATGTTATGGATCACATGCTTAGGATGACAGCTGGAACCATGTAACAATGTATTTGAATGATGGGACTTCCTAAATAATGAACTGGACAGTGTACCATCTTGTTGTCTATGTAAGATCACATCCAAAAAGGAAAGAGACACTGAATCATAATTGACCATGAATCTTATACCCCATATATTTTCATTCAAATATTGAACAACTTCTTGTAAATATATTTCATCCGATTTCTACACCATCCAGCAGTCATCCAAAAAACATCACCAAATACCTATTTCATAAAGAAATAGTGACTACTATCATAAATAATAATTTGTTCAAGATAACCCATGAACAAATCAGCATATATGGGTGCAAACGATGCACCCATAGCTGTCCCCTTAAGTTGTAAATAACATTTGTTGTTAAAGCAGAACAGATTTTTTGTAAGGACATGTCCTGCCAAACACAAAAGGAAAGCATTAAAACCTGGACTGTATATTGAAATCTTCTCCAACCAGTATTCCAAGGCACATAATACTGCCCAATGTGGAATACTGGTGTAAAGAGAAGTCCCGTCTAAGATGCACATCAACCAATCAGGCTCCAATTGAGTATCTGATACAATATTCAAGAATTCCATTGTATCCTGTAAGCATGCCCTGATGCCTTTCAACAGAGGTTTCAAATACATGGTTAAATAAACCGACAAAGATTCAGTAAGAGAACTCTTCCTAGAAACTATGGGTTTCCCTGGTGGTTTATTAATATCCTTGTGAATTTTTGGAAGAAGATACAAATATTGTGGTGAAGGATATTTTACATTTAAGTGAAATAATGTATATTTATCAATAATGCCTTCACTGACTGCAGCTGCCAAAAATTGATCTATTTCATTTTTAAATGTAGGTGTAGGATCAATAGACATACATGTGTAAAATCTGATATCCTGTAATTGTCTGTCAGCCTCCTCAACATACATGGACCAATCCATCACTACTATGGGGCCACCTTTATCTGCTTGAATGATAACAATATTTTTGTTATCCCTTTAACTCTCTAAGGCACCCATTTCCAATGCTGTTAAATTAGGAGGAAAAACATTTTTGTTATGATTAAAGCCAAAATGCAATTCCTTCAAAATACATTTTTGAAAAATTTCCGCATTTTTATTCATAGGAGGAATAAAAATGGATTTCTGAAACCTACAGCCACTACTACCAGTATGACCACTATCCAAACCATTTACCTAGAAATGTAACTTAAGATTAAGCAGTCTGCAAAAAGCATATAAATCCTCAACAAAAATATCTTCTGACACAAAGAGTCCAGGGATAAAATTCAGCCCTTTATTTAGTACCACATAATCAGATTCAGACAAAGTAACCAATGAAATGTTAAGAACATTGTTTTGTAAATTCACTTGGGTTTCAGAAAATTCAACATCGCTTCCAGGGAATCATCTGTGCCTGTGTTTATGTTTCTTACCCCCCCTCCTTTTCTTATTAATAGAGGGACTGCACCAATGTCCTGTAATGAATCACCCTGTTCAATAGTGCAAGTTTTCTTATGGGCTGGTGATGTCTGCTGTCTATCAGTTTCTGGGTCAGTGTATGAGGATGAATCCTCAAAAGAAGTATCACTGACTGATTTCTTAAGGACTGACTTACTCCTTTTCCTCTTTTGGCCCATGGACAATGAATCATTTTTTAACAAAGTTGACACTTTAGCACTTTTAACATGTTCAAAGGGCTTCCGCAAGTTATAATCCCTTAAGTCTCTATTAAATTTACGAATTTTCATTTCTTTTAATTCTTGTTCAAACTGTAACAGGTCCTCACTCAGTTTGTCAAAACATTGTTTATAAATGGGTAAGCCCTCATAAGATTTAGCTCTTTCACAAATCTGAGTCACGTCAGATATATATTTATATATATATATATATATATATATATATATATATATATATATATATATGGTCTATATTAGAACACCGAGCTTTCAAAATTTTGAGTGTTCTAATATCGAACCCTATTAATTGAAAATTTAAAACATCGAACATACAGAACAGCGAATTTTTTCCTAGGGAAAAAAAATTGCTGTTCCAAAACACATACACACAACACAAGCACATCAAACAAACAGCAATCCACACACATACACCTAAACTCTTACACCTAACCCTACACTAAACTATGCATACATCACTAACTATCCACTTACCTTAACCCAAACCCTAACCCTAAGGTCCTTCACTATCACACAGTCACCTCACCTGCGCCCTAACCCTAACTCACCTACCCCGCCCTAACCCTCACGTCCACACAATCGCACACTTACCTGACCCGTGCCCTAACCCTAACTCACCTACCCCGCCCTAACCCTCCCGTCCACACAATCACACACTTACCTGAATCCGACCTGTAACTTTCCACGACAGCGCTGAAAATACAGAAGCAACAGAAACAGACAACTGAATTCTTTCCCTAGGAAAAAAATTTGGTTTTCTGTTTCTTCGATATTTTCAGAGTTCGCTGAAAATGGGTCAATATTAGAACACTCGAAATTTTGAAAGTTTGGTGTTCTAATATAGACCCTATATATATATATATATATATATATATATATATATATATATATATATATATATATACATATATATATTTTACATTCATAATATTCGTGTAAAGTTTTAACAAACTGCATAGAAACATTTTGTTGAATATCAGACCAAGCTGTATGAAGTATGTCATCAGGTTGACCTACTAAAGGTTTTATCTGGATTCCTAACCCTCTTGGAGTAATACCCTTTTCTATGCCATACACATGATTTAAGGGTTTTCATATTTTTATTTAGCTGGTCAAAAGTGGAAGCAGATATTGAATCCAAAGATGGTTTTCCTTGATTAATACTATTATTTGCAGTCCCAATCCCAAAAACTTGAATATCTTTTTTATCAGCTGACAATCCCTTCAAAATAGTTGTTTGATCCATGATTTACAGGATGTTAGAATGAACTAATATAAAACAATAATATATAACTGACCATATAACTAACAACAGAATCAGAGCTAGTACAAAGTACTAAAATATTGTTGTCAAAAGTAACAATGTGGCCAAAATATATAATCCCATATGGTAATCACTCATACCCTGGGAGACAGATGCTCCCTACATAAAGAATAATGCAGAATATCCTGTATAAACAACACTATAATAAATGCTAGTCACTGTGAATATAAGGTTAACAGTATACACATCACAAGCCACCTGTTGTTCCGTGTACACAACCAAAATTTAAATGGAAAAACCATAAGCAAATATGCAAAATGCCTATCAAATAGTTCCTAAAAATATGACATAAGTAAATATGAATATATGTCTCATCATAAACAGAGGGGGTAAAGATTATTTTCAAATAATAAACACAAAAGCACTGTCCAATAATGTAAAGACCACATGTAGTGACCTAATATGAATTCACCAGTCTTTTGAAACAAAAAAAATGGTTAACTATATAAAAAAAACAGAAATATGAAAGTTGCAAAAACATACGTTCATATATAAATATTTGTAGTTTACTATAGCCAGAAACGATGTACAAAACCAAATGACCTGTTGCAGAAGTGTATAAAATGTCGTAGTCCCAAAATGCTGTTATAACGCCAAAACAAAATTCACTGCTGAATCAGCAATCCATAACCTGGTCTGATCAACTATACGTGAAGATACATTCACGACCTAAAAGATACTGAGTACATTAAGCTGCTAATCCCAAATTGCGTAGCAGCAAAGAGTATAGTGTCACAGCCAAAAATAGTACTGCCTGTATAAAAGGTGCATGACAAATCTGCCAATATGGATGCTGAAATAAATGTAGTGAACAGTTTTAACAGTCAAATTACACCAACAGTAATAAGATGGTAAACCCAACACAGGGACAGTACAAAAGTAGTGTGCTGTTATTAAATACTGTAATAAGTTCCAGAAAAGATCTTGGTTCGTATTCACCTCTTCCGATGCTGGAAACACCTGGAAATATACCATACATCTGTTTGCTTCGAAAACTTAAATAACACACAAATATAACTTCCAGCTCAGTGAAAATGGATGGTATTCACCTCATCCGAATCCACTGGTGTTAACCACTCTGTGAACCTTCAAATCTCACAAAAACCTCCCAGAAATACAGTTGCTTAAAAAAATAAGCCAGATAAACACCCAAATGGACTCCCCCACTCTGAATCAGAAAACATAGGCAAATGTTTACCTCATATGATCAGGCTGAGTATGCCACTTAAGAGAAATCATATAAGCTGAGAGTGAGTCTCAAAATAGAGGTGTACACAGCAACTCCATTCCAGTAAATGCCACCAGCAGTATGGAAAAAAGCATGTAAGCAACCATAAGGATTCTGCACGAATGGCAGGTGCAAAGGCTCAAAACAGTCAATGAACATGCCAAAGAACAGCCAGCACAAACTGCAAAGGAGGTTTAATACATGAAACCACAGTTAACAAACCGTTTTCGGCCCAGTAGTCTTTTTCAGTGTATAACACTGACTGTAGTCACCTCATTTTATATGATGTCATAAACCTTAATTAAACAATCAACAATAATAAATTTATAAGTGCTCATTTTAACCAGGTGGAAACAATCCACCCAGTCTCACAATCCATGATTTCTCTTTTCTGTTCAGAATATTATGCCAGCCTGTCTTAAAGCATCTATTGCCCATTATTCTGTCAATAATAACAAATTTGAAACTAGCTGAATTATGTGCAATGGTATGTTTATACAGGACATTTGTCAAATATGTATTTCTAATGTTACTAATATGTTGGAAATGGGAAGTCTGATGAATTTAGAAGTATGGGCAATATAAAATGGCAAACAGGTGCATATTGCAAGGTAAATAACCCTGTCACTACTACAATTGGAAAAAGTATTAATAGAAAAAAATCCTTGAGGTATTCTTTCTAGAGAATTCCTTCATCTGATAAATGTATTTACAGAAAGAACAGTGCCCACAAGAATAACACCCAACTACCCTAGTCCCATCCAATATGACTTGTGACAAATGTACTGATGGTGTATTGCATTTATAATGACTAAAGTAGCTACTCAAAGTCTTTCCTTTGCGAAACAAAAATGAACATCTATCCCCTAACAGACCCTGTGGAGAAATCATGGATTGTGAAACTGAGTGGATTGTTTCCACCTGGTATAAATGAGCACTGATAAATTTATTATTGTTGATTGCTTAATTAAGGTTTATGACATCATATAAAATGAGGTAACTGCAGTCAGTGGTATACATCAAGAAAGGCTACTGGGCCAAACCAGTTTTTTGACTGTGGTTTCATGTATTAAACTTCCTTTCCAGTTGGTGCTGGCTGTTTTTTGGCATGTTCATTGACTGTTTTGAGCCTTTGCACCTGCCGTTCATGCAGAATCCTTGGGTTGCTTACATTTATTACAACAAACCCTTATTTTTCTTGAACTAAGAATCAACCATTCTGTTTTATATTTTAAATTTAATATTTAGTTAATAATGAACCTTCATTTTCCTTTAAACATTTCATCACTATATATAATTTTAATGGGGACATATACAATAATGGGTTTATTAACCCTAAACCTCCTTTTTTGCTTTTCACATACAGTACCACTCTTTACACAGGGCTCAACCTTGATCCCCAATTAAAAGAAATTATACAACGACTCCCCCATTAATATTCCAAAATGTGCACGCTGATTGATCAGAGTGCACGTTGTAAATCAGAGTTATAGTAATGGAAAAAGGTCCGGTCGCCTGGACATTTTCCATTAGTATAACTCTTTTTTTACAGCAACAGAGAACGCAAGATCTCTGTTGCTGTATGGACACTGTCTCGCTATGTTAAAGGAGTTTACCATTATGAGACAGCTTTAAAAAAAGTAACGGAGATCGTCCTATCTTCGTTGCTTTTTTTAAAAGTGTCTTAGTATGTTAAATGGGTTTAACATAGCGAGACAGCTTTAAAAAAAGCAAAGGAGATTCTCCATTGCTTTTTTAAAGCTGTCTTGCTATGTTAAACTCCTTTAACATAGCAAGACACTTTGTAAAAAGCAACGGAGATCTTGCTTTCTCCATCGCTTTTGCCCACAGCTCTGATGTACTGCATAAGCATACGCATGCACAGTACATCAGAACTGCCGCAGAATACCAGACAGCTGCAGAAGGGCAGCAAGGAGGCATTATACAATGCCATTATTTAAGAAAAATATATTTTTTTTTTCTTAAATAATGTCATTGTATAATCGCAATAACCCACTTCTGGGTGTGGGTAATGCTGGATTTACCCACGGTTGTCTTTGTTTGGCCACTCGGGCTTCGCCCTCATGACCAAACTACACCAACCGTGGGTAAATCCAGCATTACCCACACCCAGGCGTGGGTTATTGCTATAATATTATATTATGTACAACTTTCTCTAACTTTAAAGGAGGACTATAAATACTAGATAGATAGGCAATCTTTGCTAACAGCACAAAATTTATCAAATAGACCTTCTTTTTAAAGGAAAGCCTAAAAGTATTCCAAAAAACACCAATACGTTTTATTTTCTCTATTTTCTCTTTCAAAATGGAATTTACAATTCTTTGTTTTCCAAAGTTTATCCCAAGGATCATAACATTATTCTTACTGAAATTCATACCACTAATCCTTTCCAAAAAACTTAAACCTTGACTTTTCCTTTTATTTAATACAAAACCAATAACCTGAATAATTTATTTGATTTATTTATTTATTTTACATTTGTTGACCGGGATAGTCTGACTGGATGCATGTCCATTTTCAGCAGAGGCCCAGGGAGAAAAGCTCCAAGTGTAAGCAGATACAGTATTACATAATACCAGCATTACATATTACAAACAGACTATTTACAGAGATTACATAAGTAAGCAAGTTAAACAAGTTCCACAGGTTACAGTTAATCCTGAGCACAAGTCAGGATTAAATTAAATTACACAGTAAACTGGTTAACAGATTTTTACACATTCTAGAGAGAGTTAGCCAGGCTTGATACATTGACATAGCCAGTTAAGTGACAAATGTTATTTGAGTCTAGTTTTAAAATGACCTAAGGTGGAAAGTAAGGTAATATCAGCTGGAAGAGAGTTCCAGGATCTACTTACAGAGTTTGCAAAGAGAGAATCACCGGCTGTGTTATTAATTTTGCTAGTCTGAATTAATAGTTTGTTAGAGGATCAAAGCGGTCTAGGATTGTTATGGGGGTGATAATATTTTTAAGTGCAGGAGTATTGTCCGGATTATAGAGGATTTTATAGGCCATAATCAGTTGGTTATACTGGATTAGGCTGGGTAGTTCAAGCCACCCAAGCTGATTTAGATTGATGCAATGATGTGTCCTAAAAGGCAGCCCAGTGGCAAACCTGGCAATGTGGTTGTAGCAAATTGAGAGTTTGTTAAGGACAATCTTGTTTAAATTCGAGAGTAGAGGGGATGCATACAGAAGGGTTGAAAGAAGGTGAGAGCGAGCTATGGCAATTTTAGCTGGAGGGGTTAGGAAGGCTTTTATTCTGTAAAGTGACCCTAGTTTTTTATTGATGGTTTTGATAGTTTGGCTAACATGTAGGTCAAATTTTAGATTATTGTCTATGATGACACCTAATAGTTTTGTAGATGGGTCAGGGGAGATTATTGTGCCATCATTTGATTTTATGGTAAAGGTGAAAGTGCTAGACCTACGTGTTGGTGAAAATAACAGCATTTTAGTTTTTTTGGGATTTAGGATCAGACGATGTTCAGAAAGCCAGTTTTCTATTGTATTAAAGGTGGTCTGGGTAGCTGACCATAACTCTACTGGAGATGTGGCTGAGCAAATCAGAGTAGAGTCATCAGCATATTGGCTACAGCTGACTTTTGGGATGACAGTATAAAGGTTGTTAATGAAGATGGAGAACAGCAAGGGCCCTAGTACAGAGCCTTGTGGTACTCCAAGGGTGTTAGGTAGAAGGTTAGAGAGTTTGTTCTGCCAGAGGACAGCCTGCTGTCGACCATTCAGGTAGGATTGAAACCATTGGAGGGCTCCAGTATCTTGACAGAATGTTTGCAGGGTGTGGATTAAAAGTTGGTGATCAACCATATTGAATGCCTTGGAAAGATCCAAAAAGAGGGCTGAGGATACATAATTATTGTTGTGATTATGGTTTATGGTGTTAGTAAAGGCTAGGAGTGCTGAAGTAGTGCTGTGATGAGGACGGAAGCTATGCTGACTGTCTGCCATAAGGCGATTATGGATTAGGTGGTGCATGAGTTGTCTATGAATACATTTTTCCATAATCTTTGCAAGTGGAGAGAGTATAGCTATTGGCCTATAACTGGAGAATTCAGTAGAGCTGCCTCCTTTGTGAAGTGGGATTACATAGGATATTTTCCAGATGGTGAGAATTTAAGCTTCTACTATGGTTTGATTGATTAGTATTGAGATGGGGTAAGCAATAGCATCAGCTGATTTTTCTAGGTACTTGGCAGGGAGTTGATCAGCAGAAAGTGTAGTGGGTTTTAATTTTTTGATCAAGGTACGGATAAGTGAAGTGGTGACTGGTTGGAAGCTGAACACAAGTAGGTTTCTAGGGGTGCTATGTTCAGGACCAGGGGAGCTAGGAGGTAGTTGGCTAGCTAGGGCTTGAATTGTCTCAGTAAAGAATTGGTTAAAACTATCAGAAACATCTTCAGAGGTTTTATCAATAGTAGCAACAGGGATTGGGGTTGAAGTTTGTCCAGGATGTAGTAGATTATTTAAACTTGCTCAAAACTTCTGAGGGTTATTTTGATTTACTGTCTGTAAATTACAGTAGTATTGGTTTTTGTCTTGTAAAATTGATTTTTTGGTTTTGTTCCTGGATTGCCTGCATTTAATGTGATCTTGAGGGTCTTTAGAAGAACGCCATAAAGCCCATGCTGTGTTTCTAAGGGTAATTTTGAGTTTAGACTCTATAGAAAGCTATGGTGCAGTTTTTGCCTTGGTTTTCTTTGAACAAACAGGTGCATGCAAATCAAGGATCTCAAGGAATTTGTTGTTAAAGTATGCTACTGCTTCCTCTAAGGGGAGGTGTTTTAGAATAGACCAATTACATGAGTTTAGTTCTTGTTGAAATTTGGCAGGGTCAAAGTTTTTATTGTTTCTAACCTTTCTGAGTAAGGGTTGTTGGGAATTAATGGTTTTGTGCTTAATTACATATGTGAGAAGGTGATCGCTTAGGCCATTAAGGAGGGTACCAGAGGTGTACAGTTGGCGGTGACTGTTTATGAGCACCCAGTCAAGTATACTTTCTTTTTGGTTGGGTTTACCTATCCTGGTAGGGGTGGATATGATTTGTGTAAATGCATGCAGGTTAATATGGGTGGTTGTGGATTCTGAGGAACAGGTGCCCCAGTCTATGTTAAAGTGTCCAAGTAGTAGGGTTTCTTGGGGGTAGTGACATAATAGCCAGTGCAGGATATCTTCAAATGTAGATATATTGTTACCTGGAGGAATGTACATACAGATGATATTAATGCATTTATTTTTATTAAGTTGCAATTTGGTGGCAAGAATCTCTGAGTTATTAATCTGAGGAGGTTGTATTAAATCTATGGTGACATTCAACTCAGTTTTATAGAGTACAGCTACCCCACCCATAATTTATTGCATTTGTTCTATCACTGTATCCATACTTGCATCATTCTTTGTTATAACAGTAACATCGTCTGCATAATTTAACAAAATGGGCATTTTTGTTCCTTCATTTGAAATATAGCTCATAATATCCATCTCCTTATTCATATATGTAGATACTGCATTCATTACTAATACAAATAATATAACACGCAATGCACATCCATGTCTAATACTCTTTTCTACCTTTATAGCGTTACCCAACCATCCATTTGTGTAAGGATGTAGCTAGCAAGTTAGGCTGGTGCCAGGCAAGCAAGTATGATAGTCCCAAACAAGAAAAATGCCAGCACCTCGGAGAGTCAAACAAATAAGTTTATTTTGACTTCAAAAAGCAAGTGATTAGACCGGTTTCAGCTCAAAGCTTTCCTCAGTAATACATTGAAGTAATTGCAAGAAGCCCTTATATAGCTGGAATAAGTAGATTCATGACATCATTTCCTGTAATTAATTAAACATAAAAATGTTATAATAATGAAAAGTCACAAATAATGCATTGTTGAAATATCATCCATCTGTGAATGAGTTTACTGTCTAAATATCAATATAACATGACTCTGTAATAAAACAGAAAAAACCAAAGAAAAGAAAATAGTGATTTATACAATAAGAATTAAATTACTTACTGCAAAATCATAATTTGTCATTTAACCCTGGGGAGAAAAGTCCCCCTAGTTTAATAATCCACCTTCTCTCCTTTGTGTTAAGAATATCGTGCCATCCTGATTTGAAAGAACGATCTCCCAAAATTCGATCAATAATAGTAAAGGTGAATCTTGCATTGGAGTGTTTCATTGTATGTTTGTAAAGTGCATTGGTAATTCTGTGATTTCTGATGTCCCTAAGTGTTCTGAAATTCTATCACGGAACTGCCTTGATGTCTGGCCAATGTAAAAGGCCTGACATGTGCAGGTGGCTAAATAGATTATCCAATCTGAACTACAATTTCCGAAGAAATTGATGTCATATACCTGACCTGTGTTTTTACTGGTGAAACTCGTTGTTTTGAAAATGTAATTGCAAAAGCTGCAATCGCCACAGGAAATTGCCAATGAGCTTATCTCCAGTAAGTGTCCTTGTGTATAGTTGTCCTGCTTAGTTTTGATGTTTTTTATAATGAGAGAAATGGGAACATAAGGATTTACCTTTCTGTAGGAGAAGTAACAACGTTCTCCTAAATAGTTTTCTAAAAGGGGGTGCGAGTTGAGTATATTCCAGTGGTTGTTGACAATATTGATCAGGTTTCTACTGTTACGGCCATAGGTGGTAACCAATCTACATACGTCGGAATCCTGAGTTTTCTTACTTTTTTTGTATTCCAATAGAGAGTCTCTGGGTATGGAATCACAAGTTTGGACCGCTGAGTTAATGATTTGTGATGAGTATCCTCTGGACAAAAATCTGTTGGTTAAGTCCTGTTGATATTTAGTGAGGTCTTCCTGCGAAGAACATATTCTTCTTATTCTCATAAATTGGGATTTTGGAATATTTTTGGTAATATGTTTCGGATGGAAACTGTTGGCATGTAAGAGAGTATTGTACTGGGGAAATTTTCTATAGACAGATGTTTGCAATGTGTTGTCAATCTGTCTTTTCAAATGGACATCCAAGAAATGAATTTCGTTGAGATGATGTTCTTCAGTGAATTCAATCCCCCAAATATTGCCATTTAAATATTCCAAAAATTCCCTAAGATATTCGTGGCCTCCTTTCCAAACCAACCAACAATCGTCCAGGTATCTCCTCCATATGTCTATTTCCGGTAAATATATATTGTGCATTGGATCGTAAATGATTGTTTCCTCTATGTATCCCATAAACAGATCTGCGTAGATGGGCGCGAAGGAGGCTCCCATGGCTGTTCCTTGTAATTGCCAATAGCAATCCTGTTGGAAATAGAATACATTTTGGTCAAAATATGTTCCGCCATACATATTAGTGTATTCATTCCTGGTGGATATAGATTTGCTTTGTATAGCCAAAATTCCAATGCCATTAAACCCGCCCAATGGGGGATACTGGTATATAGAGAGGATACGTCCAAGGTACACATAAGCCAGTCCGTGTCCAGCTGTGTATCTGTGACAATCTTCAAAAATTCCATAGTATCCTGTATTCTAGCACGAATAAAAAAAGACCTAGGTCTATTCTTAAGAAAACTGGTACAAGTTACATTACATCTGGGGAGGAATCCTCTACTACAGATACAGACATATCCACAATTGGGGACTCTCCAAATGCTAAAAGGGGTAGAACATCACAACACCCTTTAGGGGTAAGAAACATAGAGCCGGAAGAAAACATAGGGGTCACAAGTTTGGAAGAACTTTTCATGTCAGTGATAAAGTAAGTGAACATTATACAAATGTACTTAATATTTCCAAACATGTTTTAACTGACGAACAACATGCACTATTGAATAAAGGACTCGGTTTTATCCCAGGTTTCTTTATTGATGAGAGCACTTTTGTATCTGACATCTTAGAATTTTGCAGAAAGATTAACCTAAAAATATTTTTCCAACAGCAGGACTCACACAATGACACTCAAAGATCAACTGACTTCAAATTTCACAAATCCTCCTTTACACCTCCAATGGACAAACATGTCTCTGTGTTTCAACAGGCTGTCATTAAAGATTTACATTTTCACTACAGCTCCACAGACATCATGCACAATAATCTTTCCAAACAAGAACAGTTGGCGCTTACACAACTTAAAAACAACACTGACCTTGTTATCATTCCAGCAGACAAAGGGGGTGCGGTTGTGGTTATGGATAATGATTATTATCTGAGTGAAGCTAATAGACAACTATCTAATCACCACCACTATATGAAGATGGATATTGATCCAACACCTGGTTTTCAAACTGAAATTACTTTATTTCTTGAAGAGGCAGTAGAGAATGGTATAATTTCAGAGAAAACAAAGAAACATCTGACAGTTAAAGATCCTGCCAAACAATATCTATATCTTTTACCAAAGATTCACAAATCTTTAGAACAACCACCAGGTAGACCAATTGTATCAGGTATTGGTTCACTAACTGAACCCCTTTCGGCCTTTCTTACTGAAAAGTTAAAACCATTATTGAAATTTATTCGTGCTAGAATACAGGATACTACGGAATTTTTGAAGATTGTCACAGATACACAGCTGGACACGGACTGGCTTATGTGCACCTTGGACGTATCCTCTCTATATACCAGTATCCCCCATTGGGCGGGTTTAATGGCATTGGAATTTTGGCTATACAAAGCAAATCTATATCCACCAGGAATGAATACACTAATATTATGTATGGCGGAACATATTTTGACCAAAAATGTATTCTATTTCCAACAGGATTGCTATTGGCAATTACAAGGAACAGCCATGGGAGCCTCCTTCCCATCTAGAGATCTGTTTATGGGATACATAGAGGAAACAATCATTTACGATCCAATGCACAATATATATTTACCGGAAATAGACATATGGAGGAGATACCTGGACGATTGTTGGTTGGTTTGGAAAGGAGGCCACGAATATCTTAGGGAATTTTTGGAATATTTAAATGGCAATATTTGGGGGATTGAATTCACTGAAGAACATCATCTCAACGAAATTCATTTCTTGGATGTCCATTTGAAAAGACAGATTGACAACACATTGCAAACATCTGTCTATAGAAAATTTCCACAGTACAATACTCTCTTACATGCCAACAGTTTCCATCCGAAACATATTACCAAAAATATTCCAAAATCCCAATTTATGAGAAGAAGAAGAATATGTTCTTCACAGGAAGACCTTACTAAATATCAACAGGACTTAACCAACAGATTTTTGTCCAGAGGATACTCATCACAAATCATTAACTCAGCGGTCCAAACTTGTGATTCCATACCCAGAGACTCTCTATTGGAATACAAAAAAAGTAAGAAAACTCAGGATTCCGACGATGTAGATTGGTTACCACCTATGGCGTAACTGTAGAAACCTGATCAATATTGTCAACAACCACTGGAATATACTCAACTTCGCACCCCCTTTTAGAAAACTATTTAGGAGAACGTTGTTACTTCTCCTACAGAAAGGGTAAATCCTTATGTTCCCATTTCTCTCATTATAAAAAAACATCAAAAACTAAGCAGGACAACTATACACAAAGGACACTTACTGGAGATAAGCTCATTGGCAATTTCCCCTGTGGCCATTGCAGCTTTTGCAATTACATTTTCAAAACAACGAGTTTCACCAGTAAAAACACAGGTCAGGTATATGACATCAATTTCTTCGGAAATTGTAGTTCGATTGATAATCTATTTAGCCACCTGCACATGTCAGGCCTTTTACATTGGCCAGACATCAAGGCAGTTCCGTGTTAGAATTTCAGAACACTTAGGGACATCAGAAATCACAGAATTACCAATGCACTTTACAAACATACAATGAAACACTCCAATGCAAGATTCACCTTTACTATTATTGATCGAATTTTGGGAGATCGTTCTTTCAAATCAGGATGGTACGATATTCTTAACACAAAGGAGAGAAGGTGGATTATTAAACTAGGGGGACTTTTCTCCCCAGGGTTAAATGACAAATTATGAATTTGCAGTAAGTAATTTAATTTCTTATTGTAGAAATCACTATTTTCTTTCTTTGGTTTTTTCTGTTTTATTACAGAGTCATGTTATATTGATATTTAGACAGTAAACTCATTCACAGATGGATGATATTTCAACAATGCATTATTTGTGACTTTTCATTATTATAACATTTTTATGTTTAATTAATTACAGGAAATGATGTCATGAATCTACTTATTCCAGCTATATAAGGGCTTCTTGCAATTACTTCAATGTATTACTGAGGAAAGCTTTGAGCTGAAACCGGTCTAATCACTTGCTTTTTGAAGTCAAAATAAACTTATTTGTTTGACTCTCCGAGGTGCTGGCATTTTTCTTGTTTGGGCCAACCATCCATTTATCATAATCTTCACTATCTTATACTTATATGCTAATACGCACATCTTTTTAAGACTTTTACTTACATTATATATTGTATATGTCAAACATATTTCATAATACTGAGTGATGAATCAAATCAAATGCTTTACTTAAAGCTAATACCATTACTTTTGCCTGAATATTTCTAAGTACTGTATCATCTACTATATCCCTAATTATTAGCAATAAATCTTGAACTTTTTTCCTTTTATGCCAAACACATATTTATTTACCTTACCTACTTTTTCTTCCATCCTTTTTTGTAATATTTTCATAAAAATCTTATAGGCTGTATTATTTAATACAATTAGTCTGCAATTCTGTCTAGCTACCCCTTTTTTCCATATAAACCTAATGATGGGGGTGGGAGGATGACATAATAGGTGACTGGTTGGAAGCTGAACGCAAGTAGGTTTCTAGGGGTGCTATGTTCAGGACCAGGGGAGCTAGGAGGTAGTTGGCTAGCTAGGGCTTGAATTGTCTCAGTAAAGAATTGGTTAAAACTATCAGAAACATCTTCAGAGGTTTTATCAATAGTAGCAACAGGGATTGGGGTTGAAGTTTGTCCAGGATGTAGTAGATTATTTAAACTTGCTCAAAACTTCTGAGGGTTATTTTGATTTACTGTCTGTAAATTACAGTAGTATTGGTTTTTGTCTTGTAAAATTGATTTTTTGGTTTTGTTCCTGGATTGCCTGTATTTAATGTGATCTTGAGGGTCTTTAGAAGAACGCCATAAAGCCCATGCTGTGTTTCTAAGGGTAATTTTGAGTTTAGACTCTATAGAAAGCTATGGTGCAGTTTTTGCCGTGGTTTAGTTTGAACAAACAGGTGCATGCAAATCAAGGATCTCAAGGAATTTGTTGTTAAAGTATGCTACTGCTTCCTCTAAGGGGAGGTGTTTTAGAATAGACCAATTACATGAGTTTAGTTCTTGTTGGAATTTGGCAGGGTCAAAGTTTTTATTGTTTCTAACCTTTCTGAGTAAGGGTTGTTGGGAATTAATGGTTTTGTGCTTAATTACATATGTGAGAAGGTGATCGCTTAGGCCATTAAGGAGGGTACCAGAGGTATACAGTTGGCGGTGACTGTTTATGAGCACCCAGTCAAGTATACTTTCTTTTTGGTTGGGTTTACCTATCCTGGTAGGGGTGGATATGATTTGTGTAAATGCATGCAGGTTAATATGGGTGGTTGTGGATTCTGGAGGAACAGGTGCCCCAGTCTATGTTAAAGTGTCCAAGTAGTAGGGTTTCTTGGGGGTAGTGACATAATAGCCAGTGCAGGATATCTTCAAATGTAGATATATTGTTACCTGGAGGAATGTACATACAGATGATATTAATGCATTTATTTTTATTAAGTTGCAATTTGGTGGCAAGAATCTCTGAGTTATTAATCTGAGGAGGTTGTATTAAATCTATGGTGACATTCAACTCAGTTTTATAGAGTACAGCTACCCCACCCATAATTTATTGCATTTGTTCTATCACTGTATCCATACTTGCATCATTCTTTGTTATAACAGTAACATCGTCTGCATAATTTAACAAAATGGGCATTTTTGTTCCTTCATTTGAAATATAGCTCATAATATCCATCTCCTTATTCATATATGTAGATACTGCATTCATTACTAATACAAATAATATAACACGCAATGCACATCCATGTCTAATACTCTTTTCTACCTTTATAGCGTTACCCAACCATCCATTTATCATAATCTTCACTATCTTATACTTATATGCTAATACGCACATCTTTTTAAGACTTTTACTTACATTATATATTATATATGTCAAACATATTTCATAATACTGAGTGATGAATCAAATCAAATGCTTTACTTAAAGCTAATACCATTACTTTTGCCTGAATATTTCTAAGTACTGTATCATCTACTATATCCCTAATTATTAGCAATAAATCTTGAACATTTTTCCTTTTATGCCAAACACATATTTATTTACCTTACCTACTTTTTCTTCCATCCTTTTTTGTAATATTTTCATAAAAATCTTATAGGCTGTATTATTTAATACAATTAGTCTGCAATTCTGTCTAGCTACCCTTTTTTCCATATAAACCTAATGATGGGGGTGGGAGGATGACATAATGGTTAAGGTGTTTACCTTAAAGACACAAGGTGCAGGGTTTGATTTTCACATGGGGTAACTGGCTAGGCTTCAAATGACCTAAAAGGGCAGTTAGCCTAGTACTAACCTATGATACCTTTATATAATTCTTTATACCCGAAACCTTTTTCTAACCATTCATTTACCTTTATAATATGATCATAGGATCATAGGAAATTACTAGGCTATTGGCCATGAGGCCCTTATAAGCCTAGCCAAGAGTTTAGCACATGCATAGACAAATCAGCACAAAATGCCCCTGTCCAGCAGGGACACTGGTGGAATCTCAGGGTTGTATTCTCTATTTCCTATCCGGTTATCCAGATTGCACTTAAAAAGGGGTAAAGAGGTACTCTGCTTAACATGGAGAGGGAGTCTATTCCATAGATGAGGGATCTTTGAGACACAAATCTGTCCCACCAGCAAGTCCTATTGATTTTACAGACCAGGTTGAGACCACGTGTGCAGGTTACTTGAGTTGAGCTTGACTTGCGGATGTGCATCAAGGTGGGGTCCAAGATCGCATTGTATGCCAGACAGAGGTCACCTCTGAGGAGTCTGTATGAAACAGAGTAGAGGCATAGGGCTTTTAGTCTATCTGTGTATGGTAGATTTTTGAGGCCCTGGATTCTCCTGGTGAGGAACCTCTGTGGTCTCTCCAGCTGCTGCATGTACTTTTTGTGGCACATGCTGAATGGGGCATTGTACTCAATAATGGGCCTTATAAGGGAAGAATACAGGGATGTTATAACCTCCTTGTCCCTGGATGAGATACTCTTACTTATGAGGTGGGCCATGAAGAAAGCTTTCCGTACAATGGAAGCAACATGGTAATCAAAAATCAGGCTGCTATCAATCTGGGTGCCCAAATCCCTCACGACTGGCTGCAAGCTTAGAACATTGTTATTAATGTGATACTTTTTGGGAACATCTCTCTCCCCAAAGGGGATGATGGTGCATTTTTTTTATTCAGCTTGAGGCTATTTTCTGGCAGCAGTCATTTGTTTGTTTGAGACCCTCTTGAAGGATGTCCACATCACTAGGGGAATTGATGACAGCTCTCAACTTGCAGTCATCGGCAAACCTGGTCAGACATAGCCCACTGGTTTTGGCCTATACCTCAGAAAAGTATATCCAAAATAACAGAGATCCCCAAGACTGAACCCTGGGGTACGCCTCTCAATACAGATCTACTGCTTGCGGTGGCTTCCTCTATTTTGACTAGGTGGGTTCTATCAGTGAGCCAGTTGGCTACCCATCTGGTAACATATGGATTGATGCCTAGTTGAGAGAGTTTATCTATTATGCCCAAGTGGGGAATAGTGTCGAAAGCTTTGGCCAGGTCAAGGTAGCCAGTGTGCACTGTTCCCCTCATCCATGGCTTTGGCTCTCAAATGTTCTTTTACTACATTCATAATATCCTCTTGTGTATTATGCATTTTATCTGAAGAATCTTTCAATTCCCTCATTATAGTGTTATTCTGCATAATTATTTTACTTAAATATGCTGCAACTTCTGTTTTTCCTTTAAAGAAATATATTTGTACAATAAATATTCTTTTTTTTATTCAGACCATATAATTTCTGTTCCTTAATAAAAAAAATTCATTCTTCTCTAAGCAATCAATCATATCTTTCTTTAAATTATTGTATTTTATTTTCCCACATATAACTTCCTCTTTCTCCTATGTTACAAAGCATTTTTTTTATATTTCTGTTTAAAATGTAACTGCCATTTGAACAATCTTTATAAAACTCCCTCATTTCCACATGATCTTGCCATAATGAATAACCTCATTTCTCCCTTTAGCATGCCATTTTTTTTCTTTTTATACCTTTCCCTATTTTTATATATTCATCATTTCCCTTTGTGTCCTATAGTCTGAAAAACTTGTCAAAAACATTCCTTGTTTAACTTTTCCTAACCTTTCTGTCACTAACTCTTCTATATGTCCAGTTTTCCAAATTCCATATGTATAAACTGTCCATATTTCATAATATACTTTACTATTTTACATCATAAGCCTTCTTGTTTTGCTGTCTTAGATTGCAATTAAAATATCCTACAACAGTTACCTCAATGTTAACTACTACATATTGTGCTATCTTTCTAAACATCTCTTCCCTCTACTTTTTCATTACATATGCATACATTGCAATAATTCTCATAACATGTACTCTCCATCTTACATCAGTAATAGAAATTCTACCTGCTATAACAAATGTGAAATCTAATGCTTTAATTGTATCCTTATATAAGAAAAAAAAAACAAGAAGAAACTTTGCAGTGTGGAGGGTATGAAGTTCACGCCTTGAATTATGTTATGCATCTAGTTCACTAATAAAAATTGAACTGTAAAATACACTACAAAATAATACAATAGAAAATCCTTAGAAAGTCCATAGTTAAGTTAAAAATGGAATATCCTTTATTGAAACACACAAACAAGTGATCCTAGCTGAGTATAATGAAAAGCATCAGAAACATTCATTATTTATATATAATCAGGTTATTTAGAGCAAGGGTACAAAGGGTGGATCTGTTAGGAACAATAAAAGCAATAAATGCATTTAAGTCATTCCTCTGCATTAAAGACTATGTTACAGGCATTTGCAGACCAGTTTTAAAAGGCAAGGTGAACAATTAAACCCAGTAAGTTTCAGATGGGTATGGCAGAGGTCACTTACTTAGGACACAGAGTGGGAAGTGGTAAAATTAGGCCAGAACATGTCAAAGTAAAAGCTGTTCAAGTGTAGCCAGTTCCTGTTACTAAAAAGTAAGTGAGAGGATTTCTAGGGATAGCAGGATACTGTGAAAAATCTGTGCCTATTTATGGTGTAATGGCTGTACCCCTTAGAAAAAATAAACTGTGGACCCCAGATTGCAAACAGGCATTCCAAAAAGTGAAGGAGATTTTTGGGGGCGCCTCCTGTGTTGGCCAGCCCAGATTATACTTTACAGTTCGTTGTGCAAGTAGATGCATCAAATTATGGGGTGGGGCCATATTTATCCAAATTTCCTCAGAAGGAGAAGAACACTACAGTAGCCTTAATACTGCCAAAGAAAATGGATTGCCCAGGAGAGGAGTGGGTTGATATTCCCAGACAGACCTATTTTTGTCAAGTTTTTTAAAGGTCACTTGAAAACCTTGCTTGAGTCAATGGGAGGGAGAGAAATGTGAAGAAATTAGACACTGTTATTTGTGCTAGCTTGTCTGGCTGAGTTTTTGTACATAATTTCAGATTAACCTGTGTATTATATGTCAGTATGACTAGCTATGATATTGTAAATATGTTCTTACATGTTGATTTATAATCTGTTTGTGCATAATGTTTTAAAGACTTGAAAAGTGTCCTTTTACATTTCCAACTGCTTGTTTGTGAAGATAGATTCTAAAGGCAAACTGTCTCAGATTCAGCTGATCTGCATATGATGTCATTAGATGCATTACTGTCAGAAGCTGAAAAACAGGAAGGAACTTTAGTAAACAGCTGTTATTGATTTTCAAACTATGAAATGAAAATTAGAACTGGAACAGTTATGACAGAGGCTAGTCTATAGAAGAGCCTGCTGAAGTCAGTTGTCAGTTATAGAAGTCAGTTGTCAATTACAGAAATCAGTTGTCAGTTGACAGCAAGTTGTGAATAGTTCACAGATGTACTGTGTAGTGGATACCCAAAAGGACTCACCAAGAACTGCAAACCTGCCTTAGCTCTGTTGTAATAATTTAGTTTAGATCAGGGGCAGTGTTCTTTAGTCAGATAGGAAAATTATAACTAATCAGTTAGATCTGTTAGAATTTTTCTGAATGATGGATTTCTATCCTTCAGTATTGATTTTATCTTCCTGGTGATTGAGTTCTGATTGTTTATTGGAAATTACTGTTTTACACTTTTAATCATTTTGCTCATTATTAAATATTTTTATTAACATACATTGTGGCTGGTCATTCAGTGTTTTTCTTTAAGGATTTGAGAGTGCTTATTCTTGCCTTGATAACTTCCTGGGCCACTACAAAAGCCTGGCTCCTTTGGTCATTTGCTACTATTTGTTTTAATATTTAATTTTCATAATTGGACACCCCCTTTAAAAGGGCATGAAGACACTCTGATTGGTAGCGGCATTACCATATTATTTTGGGGAAGGTACACAGCTGGAAATCTGTGCCAGGCTTTCCCAGAAGTGTCTAGATGTGTGAGATTTAATTTAAGTGTGAGTGTATCAGAGGTCTTAAACTGGGACACATTGCTCAGAAGTGTGTAATAAAGACTTACATTGGGGGGGGGCAGAAGTATACAGTCCAGTCCCAGGTTATAGACCATGTTCCTGTTGTGTTCTTAGGGGAAAATTGTGAAATATTATTCCTGTTTAAGTGATAGTCTCACACTGGAGTCAGTGGTGAGGATTGTAGCTCCTTAGTTACTGACCCAAGATAGTGGGAGACATCACATTATTTGATGGCAATTCAGTGGGATATTACCTGCATGTCACAGTTAAGGTATTAAAGAATTATGAAAATTATGACCTTTTACATAAATTGCATGAACTACATTTAACTCACTATTTGTACTACACAAACATTTACTATCACTGGTATATGTGATACCCATCTTGTAAAATTTGAGCTGTTAGCTCCAAGTGACATGTCTGAAGCATGATTCTGAAAATGTGTATGTAAATATAAGCATACAAGTTCAGACACCTAGACACTTCACTTGGTTGAACCTATTGAAACACCTTCCCTAGGATTTTCTATTTTATTTTACCTACTTGTTGAAAAGTTCTCCCACTGGACACAATTGTCCCTTTTCAGGAGCAACCTAGAAGCACTATCTGATTCAGCAACTCACTCAGTCACATAGTAGGCAAATGAAGATGGAAGGAGCCAAATCCTGCACCCTGGGTACAGGTTACAGCTCATTAACAGCCCAGAGTTTTAGACTTCCATGCTGAAGGCCAAACAATGGGAATTCACAGACATGCATTTCAAGGCAGTGGACAGCTTGCCCCATATAAAGAAGCAACACCACAGTAAAGAACAGACATGAATTAATGGACATGCTCCACCTCAAAAAATCCAAAATCCAAAATCCAAATCCAAATCCACCAAAGCCACTAGAGCAAGCAACTTAAACCTTAGCATGGATATAAATAGGACGTGCTGGAGGGATAGATTTATCACTCAGAGACTCCCTATGCTGTGGAATAAAATCCCGGTCCATGTGAGGCAGAGCACCTCGCTGGCTCTGTTCAAGAGAAATCTTGACCTGTGGATGGGAGATTGTAGGTTTATCCCGGGAATCATCTCTGTGTCACTGCTGGACAGAGGCACAACAAACTAATGGGCACAGTATTTTTTCATATAAGGGGTGGCGTAAGCCACAAAAATTTGGGCTAGGCTTATAAATGCCTTAGGGCAGATAGCCTAGTATAAACCTATGAACCTATGAACCTATGAGTAACTATGCAAGATAGACGAGCAGGCAAAAGTTTCACTTTGCCAAGGTAGTCAGAATATGAAGGAAAAACTGTAAGCAAAACATATCGGCATAGGTAAGGAAACAGGAAAAAAGACTAAAGGAGAAGTCTCAAGATACCCCTGCATGAAACCTGCAAGAATGCATATGAAGCCTAAAGCAGATAGCAGTAGCTATTGTTAGCAATGGCAGACTGTCACTCTGTGCGACAAAGAGAAAATATAACAGGTGATGTAAAGGATTAGTTAATGGGTCTCCCACAAGCTGTATACCTTTTTGATTCCATGAAAGTGATGAAAAGTGAGTTTAGGAAATTAGAAAAAAAGAGTATAGAAAACAAAGCAACAACTAGCAGGAAAGCAGTAAGTTAAAGAAGTGAAGGAATATAGGGCGTATTCTTGGTAAGATAGATCCATATTTTTTAAATATGAAGACAGACATGAAGACATAAAGAGGTGAAGGGTTATATGTATTAGGGTGAGGAAAGGAGGGTAAGGAAGCATTAGAGACACATAAATACACACAAAACAATGCAGGTGAACAGAGGAGAATAGCATACATGAGGTATTGGGGACAGGGCTACACTTAAAAAGACAGAGTAGACAAATTTCAGGAAACATGAGAGGTAAAGGCAGAGTGACATTATTATTATTTATTTTTATTTATTTAACATTTGTTGACCGGGAATGTCCGACTAGGTTCCACAGAGCCTGTTTTCAGCAGAGGCCCGGGGAGAAATGCTCCAGATGCATGTCTTTGGAATGTGGGAGGAAACCGGAGTACCCGGAGGAAACCCACGCGAACACAGGGAGAACATGCAAACTCCACACAGAAGGCACCCCAGCTGAGAATCGAACCAGAGAACCTCTTGCTGTGAGGTGACAATGTTAACCACTGCACCACTGTGCCGCCCACATCTACTGACCAGCCCAGAAGTGCATTACTGGGTTCAGTATATGGTGTTCTTGGGTGTGAGTGGTCATTGGCATGGTCCACATCCACCCTTACTGGCTATTTGGTATTGATCATCCAGTCCAGTGATTAAGACACCCACTGCAGGATGGGTTAATGCAGGGCAACCCAGAATGACATCACTCATCAGCCACCACCTCTGTCACACACCCCAGTTCCAATCAAGCTGGAGCACAACACCTAGAGTGGACTATCTGCTTGGCACATGCCAGAACCATCTACTGTTGAGGTACTCCTACCCCACACATCCATTATTGTGGCAGCTTCAACTGAGGCAAAAGTGGACAGTAGCTAACATGACTGCTGCTCAGTTCGATAATTGTTATCTGGAGAAGGAAGATACAAATTTTCCAACTGAGATTAGGACCTATAGTCAATACAGTATTTACAGCACAGAGCTAGGACAGCAGCCTATATCACCGCATGTAGATATAGTGGAGCAGAAACAACTGCAATCCCACAAGTATGTGCAATGTAACAAGAGAACAAAACAGTGGACACTTTCCCCAAGGAACATATCTATATGCCCCTTTACATAAAACAACAAAGGACACAATAGACAAAGCTGCCAAGAGCAGCACATTCAACATACAGACAGACACAACAGCAGCTGACCTGGTATCTCCTAGAATTTGTCAGAGGAAAGAAAATCCTGCTAGAAGCAGAGCAAAAACTTTACTCTGCCATCTAAGGCATCTCTATCTAACCTGTGCTTCCTCCTGGAGATCTTAAGGGTGAAAGCAGTACTGGTCATTGTACTGGGGCTGTAACTAATCAACAATACTGAAAATGCCAATCATCTTAGCTAGCTGGTCTGCTACGTCCGTCTTATAAAATGGAAATACATATGGCCCCAAAAGCTGCTCCCTGAAATGTAGAAGACATAACATAATTTTCTGTCTTTAACATACAAGTTAGGTGCTCTCCATGAGGCACTAGTATTAGTAGATATCACCATGAATTAGCAGCTATACAAAGTAGCATGCACAAGTGGGTGTCCATGGCATGTTGGACACAAGAGCAGATCATGCTTATACATTATGTTGCTGCTGTGCTTCCGCAAAACATAGCAATTTATAGAAACTAGTAAAATCTTGCTTCATTCATATATATAGTCTGAAGTAATAAAGCTGAGACACAATGATAGATGTCAAAATGCATAGTAAGGGAACAGCTGCAACAGAACTATTTTAACAATTTAAAGCATTGTCTGACAGTATAGAGTCAGCTATTCCACAGGACAGAGACGAGAAAAGGTACCCAGTGGTCTACAGTAGAGAAGTATGGGGTAATGAGGCAGTGTAATATATGTGTGAATACTGAGTGTAAATACCACATTGTATGTGTGAATACTGGAGTGTGAATATCCCATTGTATCCAAGATGTAGGCATGGGAACACAGTTGCCTGCAACATACATCTGCAGCCACAACTTCTGTATGACATGCACCCGAGAAACTGTCATATGGTAGCCCACTGCTACAGGACTGCTACACTGTCCCTGTCCAATCTACTCTACAGTGACTTCAGAATGCTACAGTTAGGTAATATTTTATGAGAGGAATGACATTCCCCCTGCATCAGGACTGCCACCTCCTCTTTCTGTACTGCACCTTACCTTGTATAAAACCACTGTTAAATACTTGTGTGTCCTTGCCTCGGAATTGGTAATTGTGGTACTACCATATGTATGGTTGGTGTACCACACTAGGCTGTGGTTGACAGCTGCAAACAACTGAAGTACTAGCATCCCCACTACTCATGGACCTTCACTTGGTATGTTCATCTATCAGAAGTGTAACTGTTGGAGGTAACCAGTCATGATATCTTGTAATGATATCCCTCTCCTCTTTACCAACCATGTGGCCCTGTGAGCCACTACACCTGCTGTTAAGAAAGCCCACACCCAGTACAACTTGGAGTGTGTGTGTGTGTGTGTGTGTGTGTGTGTGTGTGTGTGTGTGTGTGTGTGTGTGTGTGTGTGTGTGTGTGTGTGTGTGTGTCACATGTCACAACCATATCCATACACATGTCAGCTCTTATCACTACACACTTTATTATCCACTGAGATACCTTTGTATCTAGCATAGTCATGCCTCCCATTCTATGTATTCACATCCAAACTTATCTAGAGCTGATTAGACAGTCCAACATATGTGAGATTTTGGTACCCTTCTGTTCCCACACATCATTTGTTCACTAACATGTTCTATACTCTTCTTAATTGTATGAATGCCCTCTGTACTGGATGGCAGAGATTAGACAGGTTCATCCCTGCTGAGGGCAACATAATGCTACTGGAATACAGGACACACAGATTATAGTTGTCAAGACAGAGGGCTGCCCACATGCCTCTAAGCACTGCTTATGGAGCACAGTGGTCCATGATGTTAATGTCATGGGTGGGAAAAATTGCTTCTTACTACAATCATAGAAGTGCATCAATATGATAAGGTGGGCTTAGCTTGTGGCAGAAAGGACTGCAGCTAAAGTGGTCCATCTCCCACTACAATTCTTAATGATACTGCATAATGTTGGCATCTCCACATGCAGACAGTGATAGAAGAGATATATCAGGAGACATGAACACAGATTTTGGTAGTGGCAAGATATCTCACATCTCATATGTAGACCAGCCAGACTGGCAACCATTTTACATATGCTATCCAGTGAATATGCACGCAGCACTGTCACGGACCACCCGTTGGCCACAATGTCTGTGTTCCATTGGAACTTTGAGTGCTTGAACTCAGAGTATTGCAAGCATAGTTAAGTGTCTGCTGTTTGCCAACATTCAGCCACTTTTCTTTTATGTGCACACAACAGGGCATCATAGCTTGCAGTATGGGCACTGTCACTATGATTTTTTCATGTATTCTGTATTCACAGGATGAACAAATGGTAGGGTGACACCTGTAGAGGCTAGGCCAAAAAAACAGGGTGAGTTTAATACGTGAGCAGGTTCTGACAATGACACAGAGAATAAGTGACATTCAAGACACAGTGACATTGTCTGGTTCCCCTCACGTGGTCTCAGACACACATCACCTATGGTGACACTGTGACTTCCTCCACACCTACTACACCACAGGAAACATAATACTGAAGGTCACCATTCCTGTACAAGGGGGAACACTGTTATTAAAAAACTGTTACTGCTACCACTGACATGTGGCAGCAGACCACAACATCACACCTAGCATTCAGCTATCAACTGTATAGTAAATTAGCAATTGTTCAAGGTGGTGGACACTTTAATAGTCTAATTACGACTTGCAGGCAACTTTATGTATTATTTAATAATGCAGATGTGTAATCCAGGCATAGTCTGCAGCTTTGCCTTCTGATCTAGAGAAGATTGGAATAGAATGATGTCTCATTGTGGATGCTGTCCACAACTGCCAAAGCCTGGTGTCCAAGGATGATGCCATAATTGAACTCATGCAGTTTATGGTGAAACATGGCATCCTTGGCCAGCCCCAAGCAAATGTTAACCAGTGAGGTGCTCAACTGCTCATGGTGGGAAAATATGCATGTCTGTGGTAGCCACATGGGATAACTATTTCAAAGAATACAGTTGGTACCCACCATAGTAAGTATATTCCTATATCCTACACTGGGAATTGCCAAAATGCACTGCCATTGATGTGCAGCATCCCATGTGTTCACCTAATAAGGTTCCTGTTTCAAGGGTTCCACTATGTTTGCCTATCATGGATCATTTACTCCAACTGTTGTGTTCTTCCATTGCAGGGGGTCCACTGCACAGACAATACTGTTCTCCTTTGTACCATTGTAGTAGTGCTCATATGGCGGAATCCTGTAGTGGCTTCCTCCTCTTGGTCAACTAAGGAAATCATCTATAACAGTAATGACTTCTGCCGTCATTGACTGACATTATCTTGCCAGCTTTCTGTCACCATGTTCCAGGGTACCTGTGCAAAAGATAATGTCTTTGCCCTACACTACCATCCCTCCTGTGTGTTGAATATGGAGGTGTCTGGTACACAGAAAGGCTTCACCATGCACTGCCAGCATAGATTAAATAACATATAGCACACATCACACAAATTATTCTGTATCAGACCACACTGCCAGTCTGCTGGCCTTGTTGCCTGCTTCCTTATGATCTTATAGCAAAGCACGTATAATGATACAAATACATGACAGGATGTAGCAGCTATATCTATGCAGCAGTACCAGGATGTCAGCTGGATGAGCACATGCTCTACTGTATTTCTGGTTTGGCAATGAATGGTGCTATACTGGTGCTCAGCCATGCTTTGTGAGTTCTCTGTGGGCTTCATTGATCAGGGCTCCTGCAGGTATCCTGTGTGACCTGCAATGCAGTAGAAACATGGGGTGGAAGTGGAGTGGAGGAAATGATCCAGACATGGGGGAGGTGATTAGTTACTGGTACATACTCTCAATATGGGAAGCAGTAGTGTATCATTAGTTATCTATTAGCTGACTATGCTGAATGTTAACTTGCAGGATCCAGAAATACAGATAACTGGTATGTAATACATAAGAGTCATGGGCATTGCCCAGGTGCTGTACAGACAGATGAGTTATACATTATACTCTACCAGGCAGCTGATGGAATGGTAGCCCTATTGATGTACAGTTGCCCACAGACAGCACATGAGACCTTTAATACCACATGGGTGTTAATCTATATCTTCAGGCATTTCAGGGAGGGGGGCAATATTGTAAAAGCATGTGTGGCTGTGGCTGTTTTCCCTTACTTCTAGGGGAAGTTGTTATTGGAAAAATGTGACAACAAATTATTTTGGAGCATCCTGAGTCTTCTGTACGCTGATGCCTGTATGATATACAATGTGTCCCCAGTTTACTTCTTGAAGACTGTTATGACTAAAACGGTAAGGATTACACATACATTGGTAACAACGTGTATAAGAAGTCAGCATATTTTCTACTTTCACTTTGTGGGCCACACATGGCAGCCAATGCCAGTATGATTTATCTCTTCTCCCTGAAGGGCTGCAGTATCTCCTGGTCTATCAGTTAGGGTGATATTACTCTTAGCCAGTAAAGCTCTCTTGATAAGTATGACCACAGGTATGGCCAAGTAGTGCTTGAAGGTAACTATCTCCCATGTTAATTAAATGTTTTGTGCTATAGTCTTCACAGATCCCAGCATTTTTGCTCCTGCAACATGGAAAATCATCCAGTATTTTTTTTTAACCTTTAAACTCAGATGTAAGTAGTTGTACTTGTACCTGTACCATTGTATGCCTCGTGGCCATGACTTGAGTCCTGTTTCCTCAGTCTTCATTTGTATGTCACAATGGAACCATTAGACTGTGCTACTTCATTTGCATGTCATTATTTACTCATGAACATACTCCATTTTCTGTTCCTTATGTTGCATTGCCCTGTAGTGCTACATTGTTCAATGAATCACTGCTTAGGTGCATGTTCTAGATTTTGGTGCAAGATCACTGTGCAATTTGACTAACTACTGGGCCTTGAGTCTTCACTGGAGCTGCTGCAAACGTATGTCAGAATGTTTTGCATATTTGATAAAACCTTCGATTTTGAAATGAAATAGGTGCTTTAGTAGTATTGATTGTATAGGTAATATCCTATTTTTTCTGTGTTGCCAAACATTTGCAGCAGAAGTAAGAAGCAGTATTACAAAAGTAGCTTTGTTATGAGAGATTTTTTTTTTTTGATGGGATTCAATGCAAGTTGTTGTGTGAATGAAAAGTGTAGCACTATTAAAATATGTGGGAATGATACTACGAATGGGGTAAATGTTATTGTTCATAATGTTTAGGTTTGGGATTGTTGTGGGTTAATAAAATGTTGGTAGAGCAGTAGCTTGAGTGTGACAATTTATTTTAATGGTATGCTCAGAAGTATGAAGATTGTTTTTGACAGTTCTTTATGAGGTAAGAGTAAAACATAGGCCAAGGTAATTGAGAAGATTATCGGATGCATGCCAGAGTGCCTAGTCAATTTACTTACACAATTTGATGCTGTAGGTCAGTGAGTTTGTACTGCTTTTCCTTAAACTTTTAGATATCTGGAAGTAATTTTGAGTTAGTTTTAGTAGTTGAGTAGGTTTGGATGTGAGTGTAAGGATGGATGAAAAATAATTTTCTGCAAAGTTGCTGTTATTACACATTGGCTAGTACAATATGGAAACTATTTTTGAATGTTTTATGCAAATGAATGCAAGAAATATGTCTGCAAACAGTAAGCAAGTGTTTGTAGAATAATTTGTTGGGATTTAACTTTAACGTCTTTAGATGATTTCTTAAATCATATTGTAGTTTGAGTATAAGATGTAATTAGATTTAAGTAAAGTAAAATGAATCTTGCGTGTGAAAAAAGATTTTGTTAGCTTCTACCTAACAAGTTTGTCAGTTTCATTAATGGGGGGGGGGTGCAAACTGTAGGGGGTATGATTAGAAGGTTTTCAATATAGTGAGGGGTAGGATTGTTGGGTATGTATCTCCTGCCACAGACAGAATAATTAGAAAGTGTAGGTGCCATGCAACTAAGCCCAACAGATGGACAAATGGGAGGTAAGGTACAAGACTAGGCTGGTAACCTACCTAATTTATAATCTAGGTAAGTGAAAACGTGCATGTAATAAATATATATTAAAGAATAAACAGTTGTGGGAGAAGAAACCTAGGTAAATGGCATGGAACCTGCACTGTGTCTTTATTTATTTATTTATAATTTTGGTTTGCATTTGTTTACTGGGAAAGTCTAACTGTACAGAGCACAGCTAGGGAACACCCTGCATAAGCAGGGGAAATGTGACTGGTGCTGACACCAAGAATAATTACAGCAAAGACAAACAAACAGGAATAAAAATAGTGCATATGTAAAACAATTACAGAGAGAAATTAGTGGATTAGCATGTACAAAATTGAGAATACTTGGAAAAAATGACAACAGATGGAGGGGAATGCAGATTGTCAGTAGGACACCACGTAAGTACAGCACTCAATAGTAGTATAGTAAGCTACAGCCAGCATATACCTTAATTAGTGCAGCACCAAGTATATCTATCTAAACGAGTGTTACACCATAGATTCATAGGTGCACAGATGTGTACTAGGCTAATGGCCCTGGGACCTTTACAAGCCTAGCCATAGGATTACACTGGCATAGTGCCACCTGACCTTAATTCCCAGTGCCTCTGTCGAGTAGAGCCACTGGAGTTATCCCTGGGGTGAATTTCTGTTTCCCATCCACTCATCAAGATTTCTCTTGAAGAGGGTCAGTGAGGTGCTTTGATTGACATTCATGAGAAGTCTATTCCATAGCATGGGCAGTCTCTGGGCTATGAACCTGTCCCTCCAGCATGTTCTGTTAATTTTGGTAATGAGGTTGAGGTATCTGGAGCATGTGGTGCGGAGGGATTGAGGTTTCTTTAGATGTAGCATTTATAACAGAGCTGGGTCAGACATGGCTTTGTAAGTCAAGCAGAGATCACCTCTAAGTAGGAGATATGAGGCAGAGAAGAAGTTTTTTGAGTCTGTCCATACAGGACAAGTGTTTAAGGTCTAGGATCCTCTTTGTGAGGTATTTTTGTGGCCTTTCCATTTGTTGCAGGTGTCTAGTGAGGTACATGCTAAATGAGGCATTGTACTTGATTGGCCTAATGAGGGAAGAGTAGAGAGAGACAATGACCTCTTTCTTCCTGGATGCAAAACCCTTCGTAATGAGATGTGCCGCATAGAAGGACTTTCTGACCACAGTGGCAATGTGGTGATCAAAAGATAGGTTACTGTCAGCCTGTGTTCCCAGATCTCTTATAACGCCTTCTGTGTTCAGTGGACTACCATTAATGTGGTAATTCATGGGAACTGGGTTTTTCCCAAAGGGAATGACGACACATTTTTTGGCATTGAGCTTAAGGCCATGGGTCTGACACCAGTTGTTTGCCTAAGTGAGGCCATTCTGTACAATGTCAACATCACTTGGGGAATTAATAGCTCCAAAAAACCAATAGTCCACGAATCAACTATTACTTGTAACCAAAGGCAGGAACGGTTACTATAAAGGCTGTCTTCCCCAAATAGTTTGTTCGTCTTAAACTCTTCCAAAAACTCCACTTAAGCAAGCTAATTTTAAGTTTTGGGTATTGGAGGAAGTGGAACATTTTGAAAGGGGCGGTGATTGGGAGACTAGGTTAGAATATAGAGAAATGATATGGCAGTTGAAAATGGATGCTTGTCAAGGAAAGGGTTTGAATGACCATGTCTCCATTACACCTGCCCTTAAAATATTATCTAATGACCCTAAAAGAAACAAAGTTAGTAAACAAAATAAATAAGTAAAATGTGAATATATTCTGGAGAGAAGTACAACTAGTGGTTACAATTTTGGTTTTTTATTCACCAGTTTCATTAATTTCATCTTATTACATTTAATTTATGAATGTATTTTTATACAAGTTTTTATATTTTTCTATATTTATACTTATATAAATATTTATATAAATATTTATAATATAACTATAACTTCAAGAAATTTTTTATATAACTTTTTATTTATTTAATATTAAATGGTAGAGTTGTATGCAATATTTACACTGTGCAACTGGTCCTTCATTTAGGGAATTATAGTAGAAATTTATAGTGAAGAGTGAACAAGTGCTTTAGAAGAATATATATATAAAAACATAAATATAAATAAATATATATATACATTTTTCATTTTACAAAATATCTATTTATATTTATTTTAATTAATTTTCACCATATGTCACGCATGTTATATTTATTTATTTATTTACTTGTTTTATTTATTCGTTTAATTATTCATACATACTCTCTCTTGTGTACATGTGAAACAGTATTTTGTTGTTACAACTATGAAATGAATATGACAAACAACGGTAAAGTTTATTGATTTGTATAAAGTATTTGTTTATGTGGAATGTATAAAGAATGTGCTTCTTTCTAAAATATTATTTATACTATGGTATAGCCAGCCCTGTTTTTGCAGTTACTAGAGTGGATTTATTTGATTATTTGATTGCTTAATTATTTTATGTGATTGTTTAATTACATTATTATAATCAATTGATTGCAATATAAAGTGAACTAAAGGATTTAATTTAATTGATTCTGAAGAGGTCTCCAGTGGGAGACGAAAGCGCTAAATCCACTAACGTTTTTTAAGAGTTTTATGTTGTAATTTGTTGTGTTGGTGTTACAATAAAATGCATTTATTGCTGGAACAGATGCGAATGGTTATTGCTATACACAATTTTTAAGTGGAGTTTTTGGAAGAGTTTAAGACGAACAAACTATTTGGGGAAGACAGCCTTTATAGTAACCGCACCTGCCTTTGGTTACAATTAATAATAGCTCTCAACTTGCAATCATCTGCAAATGTTTTTAGCCAGAGTCCATTCATGTTGGACTGGACTTCAGAGAAGTAGATACCAAACAAGAGAGGACCCAGCACTCATGACAGGTCAGAAGTCTGACATGGAGTCAGCTACTTTCACACTGTGGGATTTATCTGTGAGCCAGTTTGCAACCCACCTAGTGGTATAGGGGTTGATGCCTAGCTTAGTGAGTTTTTCTATGATTCCTGAGTGGGGAATAGTATCAAACGCCTTGGCCAGATCAAGGTAGGCTGTATGAACCACCTTGCCTTCATCCAAACCACAAAACCAAACTGTGTGGGATCCAGAGTTTAGAGATTTCCTATATTATTGTTTATTAGGTCCATGATGATGTGTTCCATAGCTTTGCATATCAGGCTCGTCAGGCTAATGGGGCGATAGTTCCCAGGGTCTGTAGTCACTCCTCCTTTGTGGAAAGGGACAACTGTAGCAGTGCACCATTCAGTAGGGACAAAGCCTGAGGTGAGGCTGTGATTGAACAGGGCACACAGGTGAAGTACCAGTTCACTCTATCGTTCATGTAGAACACAGCCAGGGATATTGTCAGGTCCCATAAAGCTGTATTCCTGGCCTTGGACAGTGCTGCTTTAACCTGTGCAGCAGTAATACTGGGTGCCTGGCAATCTACTGGTATTGTGACTGGTCCTTTGGGGATGAGTTAAAGTTGACACTGAATCTGTTGGCCAGTATACTGGCAATATCTGCTGGCTCGGTATAGGAGGTACCATTGTACAGTAGCTCAAAGCAAATCTGGGTATTGCCATGGAGATTCTTTACATAACTGTAGAAGGCCTTGTGGTTGTCTTTACTATCTGCTGTAATTCTGTTTTCATAGCTAGCTTTAGAGGATTTGATGAGAAATCTCAACTTTTTGTTGAGGCTGATAAGGGAGTTTTTCCAGTCTTGGGACTTCACCTTATTCCACTTCAGCTTCCTCCTTCTGTTGTAGAGTTTTTTTGTTTTTTTTATGGCAGGGAACCACCAGATTGGCTTTCTTTATTTGGAGGAGAGCATCTGGGTTTTATTGGGTATGGCAAGATCCATGCATTTGTGTATGTGTTCGTACAGAGCATCGGTGTATGATTCGGTGGTCATACAACTATTCTCCATTTGCATGGATGCTGTGAAGTTAGCCACCTCTGTTTTTAGGATCCCAAAGTTAGCTTTGGAGAAGTTTTTCACGGTGGCCACCCTGCCCATGTTAGTAATGACCAGGTCTAGGATGTTGCTACCTCTAGTGGGGGTAAAATTAACGAACTCCAGGAAATGCTGGGCAAATGTATTTGTACATGAGTAGTTTTCCCAGTTAATGGAGGCACTTATACCACCAGGCACTTATACCTTAATGACTGTGCACCAGGTGTATATATCTATATAAGTGAGGCACCACGTGTATATACCTAACCAGGCACCACTTATACCTAAATGAGCATTGCACCAGTTGCATATGCCTAAATTAGTGCCGTACCAGGCATATTTTATATATATATATATATATATATATATATATATATATATATATATATATATATATATAAAATTGAGTGTTGCACCAGGCACTTCATAGGCTCATAGGAAGTTACTAGGCTAGCGGCCATAGAACCTTTACAATCCCTGCCATGTTAATCAAAATTAACCCCATTTCATTTATTTTATTTTATTTATTTATTTATTTGCATTTGTTTAACCAGGATAGTCCATTGGGCTCAAGAACCCATTTTCAATGGAGTCCTGGGGAGAAAAGCTCCACATACATATTTAACAGAGAATGAGGATATACATAGACATTACATGGGGTTCAACATGAGAAAAGTAACAAGTACAGGGGAAATACATATACATTTGCTGGGGTAAAACATAGTACAATGTACGTAATAAATCGTGCAGAAAACAGCTGAAACAAGGCAATAAGAGTTACACCAAATTAAAAAAACAAAAATATGTTGCCTGGTGCTCGTATAGTCAGAGTAGTCAGAGCTGAAAGAGTTACAAGATGAAATAATAGGTTATGAAGGGTGAGAGCAGGAGCATTGCCATGAGGAAGATAGATAAGAGTGGAGTGATTTTTTGAAGGATGGGAGGCTTGTGATAGTACGAATAGAGGGAGGAAGGGAGTTCCATGAGCGTGCTAGAGAGAAGGACAGGAGGTTTTGTCCAGGAGGGTGGTGGGGTCTGTGTATTTCTATGAGGTTTTGATTGTTTGATCTTAGCTGTCTTTGTGTGTGGTGCATTTTAAAGGTAGAAGAGAGTGAGGGGCAGAGGGATGGCTGGAAAATCAGTTTGTGAGCATATGTGAGTTGGGTATATGAGAGGTAGTTGGGTAGTTCTAACCATTTTAGTTGGTGGAGTGGTTCACAGTGGTGTATAGATGATTTGTTAGAAGTGGCAAATTTGGCAATTTTATTGTAACAAGAGGATAGTTTGGTTTTGAGGGAAGATTGGAGGTTAGTGAGAAGGGGTGCTCCATAGAGGAGGGAGGGTAAGAGAAATGTAGTTGAGAGTTTAATTTTGGTAGCTGGACTAAGAAAGCGATTATGGAGCATTCCAAGTTTTTGGTGTGTTTTATGTTTTTAGCAGATGGGAGTGGAATTTAAACTGGTCATCGATTTGGACTCCTAATAGTTTGGTTTCTGATACAAGCTCAAGGGAATGTTATTATGGCTATAGATGGAGAATGATTTAAGATCGATGTTAGTATTTTTGATGGGGTAAATATCATGAGTTTGGTTTTAGTAGCATTAAGGGCTAGATGGTTGTCTTTCATCCAATTTTCAGTGGTGGAGAAGGCTTCCTGGGTAAGTTTTAGTAGAGTTGGTATGGATGAGGCAGTGCAGATGATTGTGGAATCATCTGCATATTGAATAATATTAGCTTGAGGGATAGCGTGATAAAAGTCATTAATGAAAATATTGAAGAGAAGGGGGCCCAGGATGGAGCCTTGTGGGACACCTGTAGGGTATTTAGAAAGGAGGAAGTGGCTTTTTTCCATTTGACTGCTTGTTGTCTGTTGGAGAGATAGCTGTTAAACCAGTGGAGTGAAGTGAGAGAAAGGTTTAGATTAGATAGCTTAGTAAGAAGTAGGTTATGGGATATAGTATCAAAGGCCTTGGAAAGATCAAGAAGAGTGGTAGATACAATGAGTCCAGAATCCCTAGCTTTGTTAACAGTTTCGAGGAAAGATAGAAGGGCTGTCATAGTACTATGATGGGGTCTGAATCCATGTTGGGTGGGGTTATTTGATTGTTGTCCAAGAGGTGGGGAAGGAGTTGAAGGTGGATACATTTCTCCAAGACTTTAGAAATGGGAGAGAGGATGGCTATAGGATGGAAATTGGAGATGTTAGTATTATTTCCACCTTTGTGTAGAGGAATAATATAGGCTTTCTTCCAGGATTCGGGAACAAGACCTTCTTGGATAGAGCGATTGATGAGGATGCTGATAGGGAGGGCAATGGCATCAGCAGCAATACTGAGATAGTATGAGGGAATGTTGTCAGGGCATTGGTGCCTGGTTTTAATTTCTGTAGGAGTTTTCTTATGGTAGCAGTAGGAGTAGGTTTAATTGAGAAAGGGTGTGATTGAGGTGGAGATGAATGGGACAAAGGAGTATGAGGAGGAGATTGAGGTGAGGGTGAATGAGACAAAGGAGTAGGAGGGGATGTTGGTTGGCAGAAGAGGAGGTATTAGGTGAATTGTTGTGTGTAAAAGAGGAAGTAAGTTTAGAAATAGAGTCTATGAAGAAACAATTGAATTGGGTAGCAAGATCTATGTCCTTTGAGTCTGGGCTGGGGTTTGGGTTTTCTATAGTACCAGGTTTTAAGAGTGAATTTATACTTGTCCAGAATTTTCGTGGGTTAGTTTTATGATTGTTTTGAAGGTGGATAAAGTAATTTTGCGGTCTATTGAGATAAGTTTTTCACTGAGTTACGATATTTTGTATTGATTGAGGTTTGAAGTAGATTTGTTTTCTTGTATTGTGTCCATGTTTTGTCTCTGAGTCGCATGGAAGTAATTGTATTTTAGTTAGCCAGGGGCTGCTTTCCTTTTATTCTTTTGGTTATTAGGGAGCATGATTATTTAGGATGTTTAGGAAGGTAGTGTTAAAGTGGGATACTGCATTTTCGAGTGGTAGGGTTTTTAAAGGAGTCCAATTAATAGATTTAAGGTTACTGGAAAAAGCGTCAGGGTTGAAATTTTTATGGAATCTGGTAGTTATGTAATTGTGAGTAACTTGTAAGGGAGTTGGAAGACGTGTAGTGAAGATGGGAAGATGATCACTGAGGGTCAGGAAGGGTTCCACTGTCAGTGTAGTTATGGGGATGGGAGACTAGAATCCAGTCTAAGATGTTGCCACTTGAGAAGTCTTTGGATGGCCTAGTTATTGTGTTGATTAATTGAGAGTATTTGAAAAGGTTGATGTTGAGGGGGTGTATAGGTGACTGTATGGAGGACCAATTAATGTTGGTATCTCCGATGATTATAGTTTCATTGTTAATGTTACTTGATAGCCAGGAGAGGATGTTTTCAAGTATTGGGATATTATCTCCAGGGAATGTAGAGAGGCTATAGCAATGGATTTGTGTGTATTTAGTTGGAGATGAGCTAGCAGTAGTTCTGCATTAGAAAACTGGGGAATGGTTTTGTTGTAAGGTGTTAGGCATAGGGAGGATGGATAGAGTAGAGCTACTCCACCACCCTTTTGTAGGGTCTGTCTAATCTAATGATTGAGTAGTTTGGTGGTAATATCTCGGCATCCTTAATGTGGGGTTTTAGCCAGGTTTCAGAAATGGCTAAGATGTCAGGTTTGTTATGGAATATCCATGCATGAAGGTTAGGGATTTTGTTTGCTACGCTTTGTGCATTAAGAGAAGTGAATAGGATGGATTTATGATTTGAGGAGTGGTTTGGACCTGGGTTAGGGTGTATATCACCAGATAAAAGTATTGAAGTTAGAAGTTTGGTTAGTAAGAAGAGGTATTTGGGTTGTTTAGTTTGAATAGAGTGGGTGGTAGGATTAGAAGGGGATATGAAGAATAGTGAGGGTGTGATTACTTTATGAGGAAGGATAATTTTATAGTGGAAACATAGGTTGTTGCAGAGGGGGTAGAGGTTAGGAGAGATGTGGTTATTGTAGTGAGGTTCTGTTGTATGGAGATGAAAGGTGGTATGTAAGTGGGAAGAATGGTTGATGAGAGAGGATTGTGTAAGAGAGTAAAAATAAGTGAGGCTGAGAAGGAGTAGCAGTTGAATTGGGTGGGATGAATAACTGAGAGACATGTTGTGTTGATGAGTTCTAAAATTATATCGAGGAGGATGAGGGGAAGTTGTCATGTGAGTATAGAGAGGGGTGGGGTGGGAGGGGATGGGAAGAGGAAGGGGAGGAGTTTGATAGTTTGGGAGGAAGTAGGTGTGGTTGTCAGGCTATAAAGCTAGATGTAGTGGGGGTGGTGGGAATTGGGGGTAGGGTAGGGGGAGGTGAGCCCGCACTTGCGGCGAGAGCAGAAGGAAGAACAAAGCAGTAAAATGTGGAGGGAGACAATCAGTAAAGAGAGAGCTAACCAACAGGTAAGTCTGATGTTGGGAGTAAAGTTGATACAAAGGTGTGGGGGAAGAGAGGCAGGATGCAAGGGTAGAGGACACTGAAGGCAGGCTTTCTTGGGGTAGTTCTTAGAACAAATTTATGAACAAAAAAGGTCTGTGATCAACACCAGCTACCCCTGTCCATGAAAGATATGGGTGCCACTCCAGGGCAAATTTGTGGTCTCCATCCAATTATCTGGGTTGCATTTGAATAGGGTCAGTGAGGAGCTCTGTTTTACATGAATAGGAAGTCTATTCCAGAAATATGGCAGTCTCTGGGAGACATATCTGTCTTTCCTGCATGTTCTGTTAATGTCACAAGCTAAGTTGAGATGCCTAGCATGAATGAATCTTGTGCCATTTGACTTACAGATGTGCAGCATTTCCATTAGGGTGGGGCTGGAGATTGCCCTATACCTAAATGACTGTTGCACCAGGAGTATAAATCAAAATGACTGTTGTACCAGGCACTTATAACTAAATGAGTGTTACACCAGCATATATTCCTAAATGAGTACTGTACCATACACTTATACCTAAATGAGTACTGCACCAGGCACTTATACCTAAATGAGTACTGTACCATACACTTATACCTAAATGAGTACTGTACCAGGCACATATACTTAAATGAGTTTTGCACCAGGCACTTAGGCACTAATACCTAAAAGTGTGTTGCACCAGGCACTTATGCCTAAGTGAGTGTTGCACCAGACATATATAACTAAATGAGTGTTGCACCAGCCACATATACTTAAATGTGGGTCTATATTAAATAAACAAATGCTTAAAATGTCGAGTACAACATACTCGAGCACTTTTAAGCGAACGTTTACATAATCGACAGCTGTAAATATCGTAAATATTTCAAAATGTTTTGTTTGGCCAGCACTAAAATATGTCACGTATCACGTCATGTAAACTACTTCAACCAAGAATTCCGTAAATAAAACTAAACACCAATGTCTAACCATGACACTATTGCAATACACTAACTTACATACTAACTGCAAAACGAAACACAAGTAAACATAACACAACGATCACTACAACACAGGTATACATAACTAGCACTGCTGCTTCCAAAGGACGTGCAGTAACGCAAAAGGAATTAAATACTGAACTATGTATTAAACTAACAGGTTATTACCATGGTTCAAAAGAGGTACAAAAGTACATTGCTTGTTGTAAATTGAAGGAAACTGCCAGAATATGTTGAGTGCATTGTGTACATATTCATGTTTGTATTGCTTTCAGTTAGTGTAGCGTCCAACAGCACATGGGAGGAGGAGTTGGCCAAATAAAACTTTTCTACATTCTGAATTATGAAATTTCAAGCTATCGATTAAATGAACATTCGCTTAAAAGTGTTTGAGTATGTTGTACTCGACATTTTAAGCATTCGTTTATTTAATATAGACCCTTAAATGAGTGTTGCACCAAGCAAGTGTTGCACCAAGCAGTTATACATAAATGAGTGTTTCACCAGATGGTTATAAGTAAGTGAGTGTTGCACCAGGTGTGTATATCTAAATGAGTGTTGCGCCAAGCACTTATACCTAAATTAGAGTTGCACCAGGCACATATACCTAAATGAGTATTGCACCAGGTCTTGCGAGTGTTGCACCAGGCACTTATTACTAAATGAGTGTTGCATCAGGCACTTTATACCTAAATGAGTGTTGCACCAGATGGCTATGCCTAACTGAATGTTGCACCAGACAGATATACCTAAATGAGTGTTGCACCAGGCACTTATACCTAAATGAGTGTTATAACAGGGACATATACCTAAATGAGCATTGCACCAGGCACTTATAACTAAATGAGTGTTGCACCAGGCACTTATAACTAAACAGTGTTGTACCACACTCTTATAACTAAATGAGTGTTATACCAGGCACTTATACCTAAATGAGTGTTGCATCAGGTGCCTATACCTAAATGAGTGGTGCACCAGGCACATATACCTAAATGAGCATTGCACCAGGCACTTATAACTAAATGAGTGTTGAACAAAGCACTTATAACTAAATAAGTGTTGTACCAGGCTCTTATAATTAAATGAGTGTTATACCAGGCACTTATACCTAAATGAGTGTTTTACCAGAAACATATTCCTAAATGAATTTTGTACCAGGTACTTATAACTGAGTGTTTTAGCAGGCACATATACCTATATGAATCTTACACCAGGCGCATATACCTAAATGAGTGTTGCACTAGGCACTTATACCTAAATGAGTGTTGCATCAGGCACTTATACCTAAATGAGTGTTGTACCAGGTGCCTATACCTAAATGAAGGTTGCACCAGGCAGATATACCTAAATGAGTGTTGCACCAAGCATATATATCTAAATGAGTGTTGCACCAGGCGCATATACCTAAACGAGTGCTACATCAACAGCCTTTACCTAAATGACTGTTGCATCAGGTGTATCTATCTAAATGAATGTTGCGCCAGGTGCATATACATAAATGAGTGCTGTACCAGTTGCATATACCTAAATGAGTGTTGAACCAGGCAAATGCAGGGAAGGAGAAAAGTATGTATCTCTAACAATCTGTTGCCTCTGTGGATCAGTGTCAAGGGATGCACCATGCAGAGAGAGACTTTGAACTTAAATGAGTGCTACAACAGGCAAACACAGACAACAATGTTGGCAAAAACATGTGAACTTGGAAATGAAACTGAAGTAGAATCAGCAATTAAATCTCTAGTATCCTGAGTAATAATATCTTAAGACATAAAAAGTTAGTGTCCAAACAATAGCTAGTCAACTACTTCATATTAGTGCTTGGCTTGCTGATGATGTGATGAATAGTTATAATATTTGTTCTTTATTGAATGCACAGTTAAACTGCGGTGGTGGTGCTGTGGTAGCATTGTCGCCTCATAGCAAGACGTTGTCCCATTCGATTCTCAGCTAGAGCGTCTTCTGTGTGGAGGCATACGTGATGGGGCGTGCCTTCGTTGAAGGCTGTGCGTCAGGTCTGGTAACCCAGTCTGTAAAAATCCACTACCAATCATTAGCAGACCGGAGTTCCGCTGTGGCGACCCCTAACCGGGAAAAGCCGAAAGACACAAACAATTGAATGCACAGTTAAATAACCAAATAAAATAAAATAAAAGGAGAATAGGAACAACCTTAAAATCATTATAGACAATTTATCTTTGGGCAGTAGCAACCAAAAGTAAACTTTAATTTATGATTCACTCAGAAAATGTAACAGATGGACAATTTTTGCTTATTAATGCAATACTGACAGTTCAGTCAGAGAAAAGAACATTAAATGGTTATATAGTTGATTAACATGACTTACCTGACAGGATGAAGAAGACATTTTATAAATGTCAACTGAAACCTTGCCTAGTAATTGAAACAGTATAATGCTGAACAGCAGACAAAATGCTACTGAATAAGCACACTATTAAATATAGACTAACTAGACAAACAATTGTATATATCTGACAGCACAGTAAAAGCATAAGGAAGCAAAGTGATAGAAAGGTACCCTAATGTTCGCTTGCTAATTAAAAAACTGTGATGGTCCATTATTTACATTTTTATGTCAGGAAATATGCACTGCAAGTAGTTAAGTGTTTTCCAATCAAAAAAGGATTTGAACTTTGTATTTGATTGGATTAGAAGTTTTTACCTATCCAATCATAACTGATTATTTGTCCTCCAGTAAGAAACACTATCAGACTTCCCATACTCTGGAACAGGCTACCCATATATGTCAAGCAAAGTTCTTCATTAGCACTCTTCAAGAAAAATCTTGATGAATGGATGGGAAATAGGAAATACACCCTGGGGATCAATTATGTGTGTCTGCTCGATAGTGGCACAGGAAAATAACTTTCTTGGGTGGTGTAAGCCAGGGGACCTTGTTGGCTAGGCTTACATATGCCCTTGGGCAGATAGCCTAGTAACTACCTATGAACCTATAAACATTTTTTACTCTGCTTGACTAGATTGTAGACCTTTAACCAAGACAGATTATAAACTGGAACTTCTGGGTGGTAATGCATTATGAATGCCTTGTGATGAACTATTCTTGGCTTGGTTTGTATTTTGTCTCTGGAACTGAGTGATTTTTTGATGATGATAAATGTTAGAGGGAATTAATTATTACATTCAGGTTTATCTTCTCTCTGTTTTTCTCTGTTAGCAGTCATTTTAGGTCCATGGAAGACAATGTCTCTGGTTTGTTGTTGAGTGATAGATGCTTGGCATTTGAGGCATCTTTTTGGCCAGAATTTAATATCCATCATGATGCATGCTTTTATTTATATGAAAAGTAGTAATATGGATACAGGTTATAGGATAGCTTTATTTTTACTTATAAATAAATACTTTATTATTATTTGAGCACATGAATTTTGTGATTAAAACATCATTACACAGTCCCCAAATGTTTACTCTTTTTGGCAACTGTTTAACTGATTGCAGTTTATTTTAACTGATAAAGACATATTACTTGAGAATACTACAGAAATCAAAAATACATTTTGTATAAGTTTCAGTAATAAATGAGGATATCTTATGCAAAACAAAGCAATTATAAATGTGTATTTGGATAGTGTGATAAACACAGTTATAAATTAACTGAATATTTTGAAATAAAATAGAAACTGGCACACTGACATTTCAAGCCAGTAACTATAAAAAGGTGGTCTCATTTTGTGTTTAATATATAATGATTTGTTATTAGCAGCAAAAGTGTCATGGACTGCTATGTTGCATTAAATGTCACATATTTATACTGATTCCCAAAAGCAATGCTTTGTTTTGTTGAAGGTCACTTTGTATAAGGTCACCGCATGATTCTAAATACACAGTAAATAAAGCAACTTTTGATCAAAATATGCAATGCAGACAGTATTCTGCTTAAGCAAAGTTATTTTGAAGGTTACTAAAAGACTACTATACTGAAGCTTATAATAACAGTGAACACATGACTCATCATTAGGAACAAACATTATTTATAAAAATGTGATAATATCAAACACTTTCACAGATAGTTGATTTGGTGCATGTAAGAACATACTGAATTATCACTGGTGAAAAAACGCTGCTTACATTATACTGCACTCTTGTGTATGAAATGATTTGTCCCAGATTGAATATCTGAGACTGCCGTATTAGAAATTAACATTTGGAAACATAACCTCTGTGCTGGTGCATGTCCACGTAACAGCAGAGGTAGAATCCCATCTGTAACATAAACTTGTGTTTTTCTCTGTGACTGTTTCAATGCTGCATTTATAATTGCAGTTTAAGAACTTAACCTGATAACAATTCAAAGAGAAAAATTTTTGACAGTTTATTGTCTTTTAATTATTATTGCTATTTTTAATAAGTTACACATAATTTATAACAGAATGTTTGCATATTTGATAGCTGGCCATTAAATATCATGTTGCCTTTGTGGAATAGTGCCAAGGAATGCCCAATGAAGAGAGACCAGTTCACTCCCAATGAACTTAAATGAGTGTTACAGCAGGCATATTCAAAGAAGGATGTTACAATAAACTTGTAGCATTCTAGGTAGCTCTAAAATGATGAACCAAGTCAGATGCTCAATAACTGTCTTGTCCTACAGGTAAAACACACTGTGTCTGTGTAGGTATTTAACAAATATGACATGATTGTTGAGTTGGAAATACTATAAGTTGTATTAGAAATTCAAAACAGTTTGCATACACTTCTCAGTTATTTTTAACCTCACAGTCAATGGTCTCTTGGAAGCAAGGTAGTAGTAGCCCTGTATCTTATTTAACCATCAAATTTCAATTAAAATATTATGTTTCAAGGAAAAAAGCAGTCAAACTTATAGTTATTGTGAAGTCTTGGGAATGCATACATTCCTACTTTGATATGTAAAATGTAACACTTAAGAAAATAATTGTACTCTATATGATACAGAAATCAATATTCAATGCAATTCTGACAGCTGCATTTATAGTAAAACAAGTCTGAGCAATGAGCATTATGTAACTAAGTATATTATGTGTTAGCTTGGTTGTATAACACTTTTAAGCATTATGCTAAAAGTATGGTACACAATAGTTAAAATGAATTTGCAGTATTATCGATACACTGTTTGAAATGTAACTTTTGAGATAACACCAACACTATTGTCTCTTGTTGCAATAGTAACTCATTAGGGCAGGGAGTAATAATCCTATAACATAACAAAGGTAGACATATATACTCTAAACAATCCATTGCCTCTGTGGGACATTGATGGAGAATACACCAAGTACAGAAGCTGGTCCATGTTACTGAGATGTGTATACAGAGCTTGCCTTAGTATATAGTAACTGTGTCATATTGAGAGATGGTAAATTATACATTTGGTATATATGTCCATTCATGGAGCTAAAACTCTTAAAATGGTAGGATGAGTTAATTGTCAGGTATTTACATAGAAGGCAACAATTTAAAGTATATATTATGAGACAGACAAAAAGATGTTGCCATGAGTAAACAACAACACTCGTATCTAACAATGGGATACATTTCTGATCTGGAAGGACAAACTATGGGGTTTCTATCCTCAGTAATGGAATCACTTTGAACCATGATAACCCAATAAGTCTAAGCTATATAATTAGAAAAGCAACTGAGGTGATAATAACTGAGCTAATTATTAGAAAGGGATTCTGGAGACTTGACTCTTCTTAACCTTCCCCCATGTGGAGTTATTAGAGATAGATCTTGCCTTCTAAACCTTGTGTCTTTTCCCAAGGACGTTTATTATTTTATTTATTTATTTATTTTAGCAAAAACACCAATACATGAACAAGAAAATTGCTTATCAACAGTGAAACAGTATTTAAGTCTAATAAAGATGCAGTAGTACGTTGCAATATGTCAGCTAAAAAGTTTTTGCATATGAATACAGTCTGCATGCAATGATAATGAAGTTGCAGTCAAACATTATCGATTAAAAAAAAACTGTGAACCATTGAGTTGTAATCTTGAAATACACTAAACTATGCTTGTTCTACTATTAAACTACACTATTAACTGATGCCAACTAGTATAGAACAATCTAAACATCATAAAAAACTGTAAAAGTATTAACAACATAAAACTATATATAGCACTATAAAACATTAGTGGGTTAAGATATATGACAAGGAAAATGAAGGTATTTACAAAAATGGTTCTGTATGCCATTTAAGGTACAGTTAATAAGGAATAAGTTCTCTTACATAATTAGATGGACAGAAGAGTCAGGCTCCATATTACTTCTTGAGGACTTGTGAAATTCTCCCACTACATGTTAGATCCAAGCAGGTTTGTATATTTTTTTTTATAAAGATGTAGAGATTTTGAGTGGAAAGAAGAGAAGGAGATTTCCATTGGGAGACTATGTTCAGTTTGGTAACTAGTGAGATTTGCAAAAGCCATCATTTTTGAGTTTGGCTTATGAGGCAATCTGAAGGATTATGTCCCAAAAATCATATTTCTGTTATCTGTAGGATTCTAACTAATTAACTTCAGTTGCCAAAATGGTAGTAATGTTTCATAGAGTTTGGACATGTGAGTACTCTCAAAATTTGTTAAATTTGTCTGGTAAAGAACTGAGACATTCTAGACAGTTTCCAGACGGCAAACAGCCTTTCATGATCACGCTTGCAGGGATCCAATTACTTTGACAGATATGCTTTAACTGACTCCCTAATAGTCTTGGAGTGGCTGAGAGTTGCTGAATAATGGGAAGAAGGCAATATCTGAGAAGATGTGCGGTTAAATGTGGCTATGTGACTAAATAGTTAAAAGTCTCATTCAAGAAATGCAGATTTAGAAAGTAAGATACAGATATGTGAAATGCTAAGCTTATGATATAATGTGGAATAGGGCTGGGTCTTACCCATGGCTTGGTAAAATGTTAGTCTAGGTGAGGTTAAGCAGGTGAATAATGAAGAAGATATAAAAGAATGTGTCAGTTGCAAGTACCTCCAAAAAAACAGTGGCCAGTAGTTTACATTGCCTTTAACCATGCTTTCCCCATATTGGTTTCTTTTCAATTGTAATGGCCAAACTGATGTAAGTTTATCACAAACTTCAAGGTCAGTTTAAGTTGCATGGAGTATCTTCATGGCCTTATTTGCCAACATCACAGTATGCCAAATATGCAGGAGGGAGATAGTTTTTTGCTCCTGTAGCAAAGGGTGGCTGCATGTGTTGGACTATTCAATAATTCAGTACTTCTGTGGATCCCTAGTGATATCTGCATTGCTTACTGTACTTATTTCCTTGTTTCACTTGAAAGAAAGTTACTGTTTCTCATTTTTGCATTTAAGTTACCTGTAACACATTGCATTTAAGTTACCTGGCACTTGCTCACTAAAGCAATTATATAAGTCATCACTAAAAAATTAAAAGCACTACACCCTCACAAACTCCCCTTGAGTACCTTGTTCCCCACTGGCCCTTTTTTTCAATTATAAAGGAATTCTCAATGCTATTCTAGCATGCCCAAAGGTCAGTTGTCAATCTCCTCTCCGGTCCAGCTGGTGAATCTGGGAATCTTGAGGCAATGTTACAACTGCCTCATGTACACAGACAACCCCCTCCTCCTCTCAACAAATGTGAGAGATGCAACCATATAGCCAAACTGGAGGCTAAGATCTGTCAACTCAGTACTGGCGTAACCAGTCAGGAGGAGAAGGAAACCACACTCACTACAATTCCAGTCTCACATAGACCTACCATGACAGCAAACCAAACACATAAACACACAAAAACATACTCGGAGGCTCTAAATAAAAATCTGCCTAAGCAGTAGAGACCTCCAAAGCAGCCACCCAAGCAACCGCTACCCCAAAACAAAACACGTGGAACACATAGCTCACAAAGCCAGTGTGCCAAACAGTCACAGCCCTTAAGGCTAAACAACACACCTGATACACTTGTAATAGGTGACTCTATCGTCAGGCACAATGACGTCACGCTCACCAGGCTGAACAAGGAGAAGGTCAAGGTGAGCTGCCTGTCGGGTGCTAGGATCTGCCACATAACACAAGCACTCAGGTCACTCCAAGGCAAGTACAAATATGACTCAGTCATTGTCCATGCTGGTGTGAATGACCTAAGACATACCTCCCTGGACTACATGAAAAGAGACATAGAGGAGCTCTCTGAGCATGTAGCCCAGGCCGGTATGACCCTGACCTTGAGTAGCATCTTACCCTCACCAAGAATGATGCCACAATATGAAGACAAGATGATCAATTTCAACAATTGGCTTAAGTATTGGTGTCATTCAAAGGGGATCCAATGCCTGTCAGCCTGGGATGACATGCTCGACAAGCCACGATGCTTCGCTAGGGACGGCTTGCACCTGTCACCCCTGGGCTTTTGGATATAGGCAAAGGCTCTTGCTACCCCCATAGTGCCTTTTTTAGGCAAGGCTCAAAAGACAAACCCACCTCCATAGGTATCACAAGGGATAAGAAACTAAGAGTAATGCTACTCAATGCCAGAAGTCTAAACCTCAAGATGCATGCACTCAAAACTCTCCTTAGCATGGAGAACATCGATATCTGTGCAGTAACACAAACCTGGTTCAAGGCTCCTGAGAGCACCCCAGCACTACCAAGATATAATTCATACCATGCTTTTTGGACCCAAAACTTGGACCGAACCACAAAAGGAGGGGGAGTATCAATATTCGTCAAAGATACCCACACCTCCAGGTTGGTGGCACAGCATAAAGCATCAGAGACTATCCATGTGCAACTAACAGTGGGTAAAACTGCCTTCCAGTTTATAGCCTGCTACAGACCACCCTCCCAAACCCAGGAACCCCACTCAGCCTTCCTGAGAACACTGGAAAATATGAAGGTCTCTCCAAACACCATTATATTGGGTGACTTCAACTACCCAAACATAGACTGGGAGCATTACTCTAGCTCCAACACCCTAGCCCAAAGGTTCCTAGAATTTAAATGCTATGGAACAACTTGTTACCACTCCCACAAGAGGGGAAAACATACTGGACCTGATTATCACCAACATGGGGACTCTATGTTCCAGACTAGAAGTGTATCCCTCACTGGTAAGATCAGACCATAAACTAATCTCACTGGATATTCACATCCCTACCCCACCCCCTGCCCAGAAAACCACAGTGAAAAACTTCTCTAAAGCAAATTTCACACTCCTCAAAACTGAGGTGGAATCCTTCAAAGCCCCGGGGCCTGTGGAAAATACGGCCCAGACCACAGAATCCTTTATAAACGCATTCTATGCACACCTTCAGGAATGCATGGATCATGAAGTCCCAAATAAAACCAAGACCCAATCCTCCAAAGGCAGATGTCCTGTCTGGTGGACCCCAGCCATAAACAAACTATACAATAGAAGGAGGAAGCTACTACATGATAGAGCAAAATCCCAAAAAGGGAAGGCATCTCTGATCAGTATTAGCAAAAAACTATGGGCACTCATAAAATCGTCTAGGGCCAGCTTCGAGAGAAAAATTGCACAGGACACTAAGGATAATCACAAGGCTTTCTTTAGTTATGTTAGAAACCTGGGTGGTAATTCCCAGATATGCTCAGAATTAGTCCAAAATGACAAAAAATACACCGAACCCACAGACATTGCCAACATCCTAGCTGACAGGTTCAGCGCAACCCCCCCCCTCCACCAAAAGGGCAAATATCTATCCCAGCAGAGTGTTGACCCACCCTGACATCTCAGATGCTCAGGTAAGAGCTGCCCTCTCCAAATCAAAAAACACAGCATCAGTGGGACCAGACGGTGTCCCAGGCTGCGTCCTACATGAACTCCAAGAAGAGCTAAACCCAAACCTAAAACTGCTGTTCAATCTCAGCCTTGCTACAGGATATGTACCCAAAGAGTGGCGTACAGCAACAGTTGTCCCTCTCCACAAAGGTGGTGCCTCAACGGATCCTGGAAACTATCGCCCCATAAGCCTGACTAGCTTGGTCTGCAAAGCTATGGAAAGGATCATCATGGACCTCATAAATAAAGATATTGGGGACCTACAGACACTGGATCCTACCCAGTTCGGCTTTGTTAAGGGCAGATCCTGCCTCTTAAACCTGGTTGATTTCTTTGAAACAGTCACCAAGGCCATTGACGAGGGGAAGGTGGTCCACACAGCCTACCTGGACCTCGCAAAGCCTTCGATACAATACCCCACTCGGGCATTATAGATAAGCTCACCAGCTTAAATATAAACCCCTATGTCACTAGATGGGTTGCAAACTGGCTCAAGGACAGAACCCACATGGTTAGAATTGCTGGAGCCATGTCAGACTCCAAACCAGTTACAAGTGGCATCCCACAAGGCTCAGTCCTGGGACCTCTCTTGTTCGGTATATATTTCTCGGAGGTACAGGCCAACACGGAAGGACTGTGGCTGACCAAGTCCGCAGATGACTGCAAACTGAGCGCCATAATAGACTCTCCAGCCGACACAAGCATCCTCCAAAAGGGCCTCATAGAAACAGACAACTGGTGCCAGAGCCATGGCCTCAAGCTAAACGCCAAAAAGTGTATAGTCATCCCCTTTGGCAAAAACAAAGTGCCCACAAATTACCACATAAGCGGTAATCCATTAAGTACAGAAGAAGTAATTAGGGACCTGGGGACCCAAGTTGATAGCAATCTCTCATTTGACAACCACGTGGCCAATGTGGTTAGAAAAACATTTTATATAGCCCACCTAATCATGAAGGGATTCACATCTAGATCAGGGGAGGTCATCGTGCCTCTTTACTCATCCCTCATCAGACCCATAATTGAGTACAATGCCCCTTTTGGGATGTACCTTACCAGACATCTGCAGCAACTAGAAAGACCCCAAAAGTACCTCACCAAGAGGATCAAAGGGTTCAAACAGATGCCATATGCTGCTCGGTTAAAGAAACTCCAGCTCTACTCAGTGGCATACCACCTGCTCAGAGGTGATCTGTGCCTGATGTATAAAGCCATGTCCAACCCAGAATTAATGGACATGCTGCACCTCAGAAAATCCAAATCCCATCGAGCTATGCGCTCGAGAGACTTGAACCTCAGCACTGAAATAAATAGGACATGCTGGAGGGACAGATTCATAACCCAGAGGCTCCCTTCACTCTGGAATAAAATCGCAGTCCAGGTTAGGCAGAGTCCCTCATTGACTCTCTTCAAGAGGAATCTTGATAAGTGGATGGGAGATCGTAGGTTTACCCCGGGTATCACTTCTGTGTCACTGTTAGACAGAGGCACAGTATACTAACCTCGAAAAAGGGCATAGCAAAATCAATTTAAAATGGGTGGCGAAAGCCAAACACACTCTGGCTAGGCTTATAAATGCCCTAGGGCAGATAGCCTAGTATGAACCTATGAACCTATGAACCTATTCTGCTTCTAATTTGGCCCATAAAGGGGGAGGGAAGGAATGAATGTTTAAGTAGTGGAGATATGTAGCAGATTCCACCAAGTGACATATACCAGATAAGCCTGCCCTTCCATACATTCTCGGTAAGTATAAATTTATTGGGGATGGCTGAATCATTCCCTTCCCATATGAATTGAGACATTAAATACTTAAAGACCACAACTAAAACAGATAAATAATGAAAGAGCGGTAACTGGTACGTCCCAAATGATACTGAAAACTCGTTGGACTCTTACTGTAAAATTCACTGAAATTTATTGTAAAATAAAATCAGATAAGTACTTTCATCCAAAATCATTTAGACTTCAACAGATAAAAGAAATGAGTCATATGATCACTTTTTTATAAAGCTATTGTCAAGTGAATGTTTCAATTAAATTAGAGTCTGTGATTTTAAAGCTACAGTCGCTAATATAGACAAACTTGTAGTAGTTTAATAAAGAATATTATAAACCATTAGTACATCTATAATGTTTTAAATTACTGACTGATGTAATGTAAAATATACCCAGTATAAATTTTATAATAAGAGTTCAATGAGTTTTTCAGTATTTCTCAGGGACTTGCCAGTTTTTGCTCTTAAATTATATACATTAAATTCTTCACTTTCCTTAACCATTTGCTAGAAACTGGTATAGGGATATGCCTCAAAAATATACAGAATTTTGGGAAAAAATAGCACTTGGAGTGCTAAGATCCTGCCCCACTAGGAAAGGTGGAGTTTCTTCCATGAGTGTACAAACAGAAATTCCCAAAGGGGTTTAAAATTAAGTGTTAGCATGTGTGTAAAGTCTCAAATATAAAAACAGACCTAGACATTTCAATGAGTTATTCCACCACTGAAAGGATTATTTCCAGGTAGAATACTGAAGCTGGAGCACACCGTCATTGGAAAATCTACTGGTTTGTCAATACTGACTTTCAGCAAGAGTGAGAATAGAACATTTCAAGTATATGTAACATAATGGGAATATCATTTTGAAGATTTTATGTTGAGGCAACAATCATCTGCAAACAAATGGATACAGGATTTTATTCCAGACAATTCCAGCCCTGCATGTCTGGTGCTTCCCTTGTCAAAGTGGCAAGGAGTTCAATAGCCAATAAAAAGGGCCAGTGATACAGGGCATCCCTGGTGGGTACCATTAACCAAAAAAATGGAAGAGAGATTGTCTGGTGAGCAAGAACTCATGCATATGGGGATTATATAGGTTCATATGTTTATAGGTAAGTACTAGGCTATCTGCCCATGGGCATTTATAAGCCTAGCCACAGAGTGATGGCTTTTGCCTCCCCATTAGATTAGTAACCTGGGCCTCTGCCAACAGGGCTCCTGAAGTGATCCCAGGGTAGAACTTACGATTACCCATCCACTCATCAAGATTTCTCTTGAAAAGGGTCAGAGAGGAGCTCTGTCGAATATGGATTGGGATTCTATTCCAGAGTGAGGGGAGTCACTGGGACAGGAATCTATCCCTCCAGCATGTCCTGGTTATTGTTGTACATAGGTTCAAGTCGCTAGAATGAGTGATTCTGAGGGATCTCTTTTTTTTGAGGTGAAGCATGCCCATTAGTTCAGGGTTTGACATGGCCCTATAGGTCAGGCATAGGTCACCTCTGAGCAGACGGTAAGCGACTGAGAAGAGCTGGAGCTTTTTTAGACATGCTTCATAGGGTAATTGTTTAAGGCCCTTAATCCTCTTAGTGAGGTACTTCTGTGGTCTTTCTAGTTGTTGCAGGTGTCTAGTGAGGTGCATCCCAAATGGGGCATTGTACTCTATTATGGGCCTAATGAGTGAGGAGTAAAGGGGCACAATCACCTCCTTGGATCTGGATGAGAAACCCTTTGTGATCAGGTGTGCCACATAGAAGGATTTCCTGACTGTTTTGGCTATGTGGGTATCAAAGGAGAGCATGCTATCTACTTGGGTACCCAGGTCCCTAATTACTTCTTCTGTACTTAGTGGATTCCCATCTATGTGGTAGTTTGTAGGTACTTTGTTTTTCCCAAATGGGATTACTGTGCATTTTTTGGCATTTAGCTTGAGGCCGTGACTTTGACACCAGGTGTTTGTCTCTGTGAGACCCTTTTGCAGGATGTCTGTGTCAGCTGGAGAGTCAATTATTGCACCCAATTTACAGTCATCTGCGAACTTGGTTAGCCACAGTCCCTCCTCCTTTGCCTGTACTTCGGAGAAATATATATCGAACAGGAGGGGTCCCAGGACTGAGCCCTGTGGGACTCCACTTGTGACTGGTTTATTGTCAGACATGGCGCCTGACACTCTTACCGTGTGGATTCTGTCTGAGAGTCAATTGGCAACCCATCTCGTGACATAGGGGTTAATATTTAAGCTGGTGAGTTTGTCTATGATTCCTGAGTGTGGGACGGTGTTGAATGCCTTAGCGAGGTCCAGATATGCTGTGTGGACCACCTTCCCTTCATCTATGTCCTTGGTGACTGTTTCGAAGAAATCGACCAAGTTCAGGAGGCAAGATCTGCCTTTAACAAAGCCTAACTGGGTGGGGTCCAGTGTCTGGAGGTTCCCAATGTCCCTGTTAATGAGCTCCATGATAATGCGTTCCATGGCTTTGCTGACCAAGGTAGTCAAGCTTATAGGGCAATAGTTCCCAGGGTCAGTTGTGGCACCACTTTTGTGGAGTGGTACGACTGTTGCTGTACACCATTCTTTGGGTACATAGCCTGTAGAGAGGCTGAGTTTGAATAGTGATTTGAGATGGGGGGTTAGTTAATTTTGAAGCTCGTGTAAGTCACAACCTGGGATAGCATCTGGTCCCATTGATGCTGCGTTTTTGGCCTTTGCAAGGGCTGTCTTTATTTGTGTGTCTGAGATATCTGGAGCGCCACATTCTTCTGGGATGGGTGCTAGCCGCTTTGGTGGAGAGGGGGGGTGAAGTTTGCACTGAACTGGCAGCCAGGATGTTGGCAATGTCGGTTGGTTCAGTATATTTATGGCCATTATGCACTAGCTCGGAGCATATCTGAGAGTTTGCCCCTAGACTCTTGACATAGTTAAAGAAGGCCTTGTGGTTATCCTTAGAGTCACTGGCTATTTTTCTTTCGAAGTTGGCCTTGGATGATTTAATGAGGGAGCGCAGTTTTTTACTGATGTTAATCAGAGATGCCTTCTTATTTGGGGATTTTGTTCTATCTTGCAGGAGTTTCCTCCTTCTCTTGTAAAGTTTTTTTATGGCCGGGGTCCACCAGACTGGCTTCCTCTTTTTTGTGGAGTTGGTCTTGATTTTACTTGGGATGGCTCGGTCCATGCATTCTTGAAGGTGTTCATAGAATGCACTTGTAAAGGATTCTGCCAATGGGTCATCATTTTCCATTTGATTGGGAGTTTTGAAACTTCCCACCTCGGTCTTGAGGAGTGTGAAGTTGGCTTTAAAAAAGTTTTTTACCTTGATTTCCTTGACTGGGGGGGGTGGTCGGGATGTGGATGTCCAGTGTGATTAGTTTGTGATTTGATCTTACCAATGATGAGTTTACCTCAGGTGTGGAACATAGGTTTCCCATGTTGGTGATGACCAGGTCCAGTATGTTGTCACCTCTTGTGGGAGTGGTGACCAGCTGTTCAAGGGCGTTTGAATTTATAAACTCAAGGAAGCATTGGGCTAGGGCGTTTGAGCTTGAGTAGTTTTCCCAGTCAATGTTTGATAGTTGAAGTCACCCAGTAGCATGGTGTTGGGTAGAATCTTCATACTTTCTAATGTTCTCAGGAATGCTGCGTGAGGGTCCTGAGACAAGGTGGGAGATCTGTAGGAAGCTATAAATTGAACAGTCAATTTACCCGCTGTCAATTGCACTTGGATGGTCTCGGATTCCACGTGCTGTGCTACTAACCTGGAGGTGTGGGTGTTCTTGATGAATATGGACACCCCCCCTCCTTTTGTGTTCCAGTCCTGGTTTTGGGACCTAAAGGTATGGTAGGAGTTATAGCCTGGTAGTGCTGGGGTGCTCTCTGGAGCCTTGAACCAGGTTTCTGTCACTGCACATACGTCAATTTCTTCCATACTAAGGAGAGCCTTGAGTGCGTGCATTTTGAGGTTTAGACTTCTGGCGTTGAGCAGCATTACCCTCAGTTTTTGTTTATTATTGTTGTTTATGGAGGCGGGTTTGTCTTTTGAGCCTTGCCTAAAAAAGGCAGTATTGGCATGGCAAGAGTCTTGGCCAGTATTTGAAAGCCCAGGGGTGATGGGTGCAAGCCGTCTCTGGCGAAGCAACGTGGCTTGTCAAGCATGTCGTCCCAGGCTGACAAGTACTGGATCCCCTTTGAATGACACCAGTCGTTTAACCAATTGTTGAAACTGATCATTTTTTCTTCGTATGCTGGCATCATTTTGGGTGAGGGCAGGATGCTATTCAGAGTCACAGTCATACCAGCCTGGGCTACATGGTCAGAGAGCTCCTCCATGTCTCTTTTCATGTAGTCCAGGGAGGTACGTCTCAGATCATTTACGCCAACATGTACAATGACAGAGTCATATTTGTACTTGTTGTGGAGTGACCTGAGTGCATGTGTTATGTGGTGGATTCTGGCACCCGACAGGCAGCTTACGGTAACCTTCTCCTTGTTCAGTCTAGTGAGTGGGATGTTGCTGGGCTGGGACCACTCCTACAGGGACAGATAGGCTGCTCAGAGTTCCCACTCTCACAGTGAACAAGGAGGCCACCTAACTATCCAAGTATGATATGGGCAACCCAGGAACCTTTACCACAGTCCTGGATTCAGCAAAGCCGGAAAACTGGACTAGAGTAGTTCAGAAATGCGGGAAAACAAGGATTTTTTTTTTTTTTTTTCCAGAAACAGAAATGCAGAGATTAAATTACTTTAAATACACAGAGGAGGCTAGTGTGCCTGATGATAGAATCACCGATTACTAGTGTGTTATTTAGCCTTAGGGGCTGTTTTTGCTTGGCACACTGACATTGTGACGTATGTGTTACCTGGTTTCTGTTGTGGGGTGGGAGTTGCTTGGGTGTATGCTTAGGAGGTCTCTGTTGTTTAGGCAGGTTCTTATTTAGAGCCTCCGAGTATGTTTTTGCGTGTTTCTCAGAGTTGTTTTCCGGTGCATCTATGGCTGGTCTATGTGACTCTGGTAATGTGGTGCTAGTGTTGCCCTTCTCCTTGTGACTGCTTGATCCAGTCGTGGGTTGAGAGAGCTTAGCCTCCAGTTTGGCTGTGTAGCTGCATCTCTCACATATGTTTGTGTTGTTTGGGAGGAGGAGGGGGTTGTCTGTGTACATGAGGCAATTGTAACATTGCCTCAGGATGCCTAGATTCACTAGCTGGACCGGAGAGCACACCTGAAGCTGTCCCTTGAACATGCCTGAATAGATGGTTGGGACCGTATTGCTGATTGGATGAGTAAAGAGCCTTATACTTCCTGAGTATAGGGCTGAAGTGCAAATTGTAAGCTAGTGCTAGTTTTAGTGAGTTTTAGTAAGTGCCGGTCTTAAATTGCCTTATTTCTAGTGCTGGGTTGAAGTGTTTCAAGTTTCAAGGGAAAAACTGAAGTGCAGACTTCGTGGAGCCTGGAATAGTTTAACCGCAGCTAAACAGTGCTGCATGGTGCGCAAAACCGCGCTAAGCAGTTTTTATACCAGGGAGATCAAAAAGGATAGAAATTAGCCCAAAATGGCCAATGAGCTACAAGTTGCTGGGCTGGGACCACTCCTACAGGGACAGATAGGCTGCTCAGAGTTCCCACTCTCACAGTGAACAAGGAGGCCACCTAACTATCCAAGTATGATATGGGCAACCCAGGAACCTTTACCACAGTCCTGGATTCAGCAAAGCCGGAAAACTGGACTAGAGTAGTTCAGAAATGCGGGAAAACAAGGAATTTTTTTTTTTTTTTCCAGAAACAGAAATGCAGAGATTAAATTACTTTAAATACACAGAGGAGGCTAGTGCACTTGAATGTGTAGCCTGCGACTGTGTTACAGGTAACGTAAATGCAAAAATGACAAACAGTAAATATTTTTCAAGTGAAACAAGGAAATAAGTACAGTAAGCAATGCAGATATCACTAGGGATCCACAGAAGCGCTGAAAAGCCGCGTTTTAGGTGGAATTAGCATTTCAGGGAAATAACAAGCAAACAAACAACAAGCATACAAACAAAGCTAGATTCAGCAGGTCTGGAACTAGTCTATGCTACAGCAAACAAGGTGTATCAATTTCAATAAGAAACAGTTCAAATATGCAGGCACTATAAGCCTTTAACCAGAAATTCCCAGCTCAGAAGGGCAGAGTCCAGCCTTTCCTCCCACAAGAGTGCAGACCATGAACCTTCTTAATGTAAAATAACTACCCTGAAGGCCAAATGCTTAAACCAGAACTAATACACTTTTAGAATAACAAACACTGAGCCCTCAATCAGCAGTTCCCAACTTAGAAGGATGTAAGCTACCCCTTCTGCCACTACAGTGCAGACCACAAACCTTCTTAATGTAAAACAACTGGTCTGAAGCCCAAGTGCTTAAACTAAAAGGCTTAGAATGAGTTACACCAAGCAATAATAAATACAGCTGAGTACTTTTAAGATGACGCAAAAGCAAAATAAAGTAGGAAGAAACACAAATACAGTAAATGCAGATAAAAAGAAGAATATATATATATTTTTTTTTGAGTGAGCAAATGAGATGGGCCCAGGAGGAGTATCCAAGTGCAAATTTACAAGAGGGGTGGGCAGTTTCAAAGCCACCAAGATTTAACACCAAAACAAAAGCAGGGAGGGTAGGTGGGGACCTACTGAAAAACAGAGTCACAACTTCCAGCTAGATATTGCTCAATGCAACACAAACAAATTAATTTAAATTGTGTATTATTTGAAAAAAGTGCAGATAAAGATTTACTTAACTTCACTTATACGTTCAACTGATTGCATGCAGGTCTTAGCTGGCCAAAGCTCACAGTTTAAGCAGAAAATATTTCAAACTGTACCACTTTTATAAGGCAGAAAAACTGAATAACAATGAAGGAAACTACCACCACTTATGAATGGCTATGCAGGTTTTTTTAACAAGCCTTAACTGACAAAACAGAGTCACAACTTCCAGCTAAAGGCTGAATGCCACAGATGAAGCTGGGAGGAAGTTATACCTTGCCAAAACAGAACAAAGTTAGTTCCAACAAATGAAATCAAAAGGTTTCTTGAAGTCCACAAGCATAGTCACTGCAGGACATATGTAGCACTTAAGTGCCTGCATCTAAAACAGTAAGGCATGGATATGGTCAGTACTGTATCTATATTTTACAACATTTTTATCATTTGCAGAGACTATCAATAAAGCTTGCAACTCTAATAAACTTATATCTGCAGTAAGGTTTCTCACACTAAACTCCTCAATCAACTTTCCACCCTGGGTCTATCATCTCCATCTATTCAATGTTTCACTAGCTAAGCTACCATGTCAACAGACAACAACCTGTAAAATGACAAGGGTCCATTTCTACATACCTTCCCACTTCCACAGGAGTCCCACGTGGATCCACCCTTGACCCTCTGCTATTCAATATTTTTATCAATAACATATACATCTTCTTGTGATGGCACCCTGATTCAATATGCAGATGGCTCTACCATTATCCACTCTTCAAACTACTTAACTCACCTACAAGGAATCACTCAATAAGCTGTCATCTCTGTTGAAACCTGTCTTACAAATGCATCTCTCTTACTTTACCTAAAAAAAGACTCCTCTTTACCCTAAAAACTCACACCCCTTAACAAGTATGTTTCAAAATCTTTTCATCAAATGGTGTTGAAATTAAATTTGTTCACCATACCAAACTATTAGGAGTCTATATAGATTATAATCTTAAATTTGGCCTCCACAGCCAAAGCAATGTCAAGAAAACCCTTCAAAAACTGGGCATGGTACACAGAAACAAACATTTTCTGAGTGCACACAAAAAATAACTCTAGCCAAAACCTACCTTCTGTCCTTACTACTCTATGGAGCCCCAGTTCTAACCAATTTACAGTCATTCATAAAAAGCAAACTTGAAAGCTGCTACAACAAAATTGCCAAGTTTGCTACTAATTCATCCTCCTTTATCCATCACTGTAAATCTCTGCATACCATTACCTGGCTGGAACTCACCCTCCACCTCTCCTATATTCAACTTATAACAATAACTAAAATCATACACAAACCATTAGACTACCCAGCTCTTACCCCTTTAATCAATGTATATTTCCCTAAATGAACTTTATGAACTTTTAGATCAGAAGAGAAACAACTACTTATCATAAGTAAACCAAAATAAATCACCTGGACAAAGCCTATACTCATACTCAATAGCAAAAAAAAATTAAATTCCTTACCTCTAACCACCAGAACTGTTTCTAATCTACCCCCCTTTAAATACTTTCTAAAAGAATACTTCATAAATTCATGGAATTGCTCTTTTGCAATTGTGGTTGAACTTGCTCTCTGTACTTTACTCACCCCCCCTACAACCAAAGTCACACCTCACAACCCTCTCTAACCTCTTACTCCACTCATTCCTTTTGTTTTTCTCAACACCATACCATAGCCACTTTCTCTCTGCAGACCCTTCCTCTACCTCTTCCTCTTTCCTCCTTGTTCACCTAAACTATCTAAAGACACCCTACCCTGCACTATTCTTATAATCTCCTTTTCTGTCCATCCTTAAACCCTAGTGTCAGTCATACTAAGATATCGTTCAACTTCCCCTCATTGTCTTTAATCATGTGATCTCTAATATCTCTTTTAAATATCCTGTTAGAATTGTCACGTCTCATTTATCAGATACTAGTCAATGTAACAACAGACTGTGGTGGTGGTGCTGCGGTAGCGTTGTCACCTCACAGTAAGACATTGTCCTGTTCGATTCTCAGCTAGAGCATCTTCTGTGTGGAGACATGCATGAATGGGCATACCTTCATTGAAGTCTGTGCATCAGGGCCGGCAACTCGCCACGTAAAAATCTACTGCCAATCATTAGCAGACCGGAGTTCTGCTGTGGTGACCTCTAACCGGGAAAAGCCGAAAGACACAACAAAAAAAGTTGATGTAACAAATAATATGACAATGAGTTTTCCTCACATATTTTCTCCATCTCATGTTATTGTTTTTCATTGCACTTTGCTATGAAATATAGAGTAGAGAGTCAATTATATAAATGTTGATAATCAGAAATATCAATTATCCAAATGCAGCCTTCCACATCTTTTGGGTATGAAGCATCATAAAATCTGAATATGTAAACATTATACGTATTTGCTTGTGAGTGTTTTTGAGCTTGTACTACAATAATATTTATTTATTTTATTTATTTTATTTTATTTTCCAACTGGATACATGCCCATTTTCTTCAGATGCCCAGAGAGAAAGGCTCCAACATACATACAGAAAAATATTACATATAACATGATAAGCACAATTTGCAATTTAATTGTGACAAGCAAGTTATACAGTCCAACAAATTATAGATCTAAATGAGGTTATTAACAAACAGATTCTCACTCAGCTAGAGTTGCAAAGAAGTATTTTTAGCACACACTTTTAGAGTAAGGAGCTAGTCAGGACTAGAGCAAGGACATAACGAGTGTGAATAAGATGCAGTTTGAGACTTTTTTTGAATTGGGCTAATGAGGGTTCTAGAGTAAGGTCAGCAGGGAGGGAGTTCCAGGTTTTACCAACAGAGTTTGTGAACAGAGAGTTAACGGCTCAGTTATTGGATTTGAATGTTTGTACCAGCAGTCTGTTTGATGAGCGAAGTGATCTAAGGTTGCTATATGCGATGATAATGTTTTTAAGTGCTGGCGTATTACCTGGTTGTTTGAGTATGTTACATGCCACTATAAGCTGGTTATACTGAAGTAGGCTTGGCAGTTCTGTCCATCTGAGGTTTTTTAGATTGTAACATTGGTGTGTCCTGTAGGGCATGCCAGTGGCAAATCTGGCAATGTGATTATAGCAGCTAGAGAGTTTACTAAGATGAGATTTGTTCAAGTTAGTGAGCAAAAGGGAGACATAAAGAGGGGTAGAAAGTAGGTGAGAGTGGGCAATGGCTGTTCTGGCAGGTGGAGTTAGCAAAGATTTAATCCTGTATAGCGAACCAAGTTTTTTGTTAATGTTTTAAGGGTTTGATTGACATGCATAGGAGTTTTGTATAGGCATCTGGGGAGATGATGGCACCATTATTAGATTTTATGGTGAAGGATGGGGCCGAGGACTTATGAGTAGGGGAGAATAGTAAGAGCTTTGTTTTGTTAGGGTTTAAGATCAGGTGATGATCAGAGAGACAGTTTTCAACTGTATTGAAAGTATTCTGGGTTATTGTCAACAGATTTGTTGGTGAGGTGTCAGAGCATACCAAAGTGGAGTTGTCCAAATATTGACTGCAGGATGCATCTGGGATGGCAGTGTGGAGATCATTAATAAAGATCGAGAAGAGAAGGGGTCCTAATATGGAGCCCTGGGAGATCCCTATGGTGTCAGATAAAAGGCATGAGATTTTGTTCTGCCATAGTATAGCCTGCTATCTACCACCCAGATAAGACTGGAACCATTGGAGAATGGTTATCTAGGGAAATGGTGTTCAGTGTGCGGATGAGTAGTTGGTGGTAAACCATATTGAAAGCATTAGAAAGATCCAGAAACGGGGCTAAGGATAGTTTGTTGTCATTACAGTTCTGGTTAATGACATTAGAGAAAGAGAGGAGGGCTGAGGTTGTACTGTGATAAGGTCTAAAGAAATGCTGAGAGTTGGCCAACAGATTATTCTGAATGAGACAGTGCAGGAGTTGTTTATGAATGCACCTTTCCATGACTTTAGCTAGTGGATGCTGGATGGCTATGGGTCTGTAATTAGACAGTTCACTAGAGCTGCCACCTTTATGGAGTGGTATAACATGGGATGCTTTCCAGATGGAGGAGATGGTAGCTTCTGCTGTGGCTCTGTTGATTAAGATAGAGATGGGATTAGCTATGGCATCTGCAGCGCTTTGCAGATACTAAGCAGGGAGAAGATCAGCCAAAAGGGTAATAAGTTTTTATTTTTTAATTAAGGTTCGAAAGAGAGATGTATAAATTGGTTGGAAGCTAAAAGAGAGTTGAGAACTGGGTATATTCACATTGAATTTAGAGCAACTAACAGTTAGTTGGCTAGCTAGGGACTCAGGGTCTCTGTGAAGAAGCTACTGGAGGTATTTGCCACCTCCTCCGGAGATTTATGGATAGAGGCTGAGGGGGTAGGAGTGGAAGATTGCTCCACTGCTGTACCATTTTGTACTTACAGTTTAATTGTTTTATTTTTCTTGTTTAATGTTAATCAAAAACATTTTTAGAAGTTTTTTGTCCTGTTCATTTATATGTTTGATTAGTCAAACAGTTTGATTATCCAAACTATCCGAGGTCCCAATTACTTCAGATAATCAACTCTCTACTGTATGTTCTATGTTTCTCTCATTAAAACATTTTTTCATTCCTATGTTTTGTTGTGTTACGTGATACTTTCTGAGTTAAAATATCTGTAATTGATTTTTTGAAAGATTATGATTGCGGAGCTTTTCTCCCAGCTCTCTACTGAAAATGGACACTTTTTGGCCAGTGAGATTTTCCCATTAAACAAATGTCAAATAAATCAACAAAACTGGCTTTGGAATGATGAGATTATAAATCTAAAACTTTATTTAGTTTCAATATTAATTAAATATGTAAGTCTGTACTTACCAATAATTGTAGGACCTTTACCTGACTTGAGAAGAACATTTGATTTGTGACTCTTTAGATGTTAAAGGCAGGTTTTCTGATATTTTAATGATATTAAACAATTTCACAAGAAAGGGGGTTAGCTGTGATGATTTTTTCTGAGGAAAAATATACCTGGCAGATAATATATTATGTATATCTATCTATCTATATATATATATATATATATATATATATATATATATATATATATGTATATATATATATATATATATATATATATATATATATATATATATATATATATATATATATATATATATATATATATATATATATATATATATATATATATATATATATATATATATATATATATATATATATATATATATATAGATATATAGATATATATATATATATATATATATATATATATATATATATATATATATATATATATATGGGACTACTACCGTAGATCGAAATTACACTATTTAGAAATATGATAGTAGTGTCTCACTAACGCGAAAGTGCACTTCAACGAAAGTGCACTTTCGTGAAAGTCACTAAGTCGAACGGGACATTTCCTGCACTGTGGTGCAGTAGTGACAGACCTTAGAGTTAGAGCTTCAGTTAAGGATAGTGGATAGCCCTACTAGCTATCCACTATCCTTAACCCAAGCCCTGACCTTAAGGTCCATGACTACCACACCACAGTACAGGAAATAGGTCCATAACTACTGCTCAGTGGAGGAAATACAATTTACTGCACTGTGGTGCAGTAGTTACAGACCTTAGAGTTAGGGCTTGAGTTAAGGATAGTGGATAACCCTACTAGCTATCCACTATCCATTACCCAAGCCCTAACCCTTCATTTGTTCTAGTGACTTTCGTGAAAGTGCACTTTCATTGAATGCACTTTTGCGTTAGTGGGACACTACTATCATATTTCAAAATAGTGTATAGTGTAATTTCGATCTATGGTAGTACACCTATATATATATATATATATATATATATATATATATATATATATATATATATATATATATATATATATATATTATGCATGCATACACATAGATATAGATGCACAGTATTAAGAAATTGATATATGGGGAAAATGACAAACATGGATGCTAAAAGTCTGTAAACTCAGGGCACAATCTATGAACCTAGGAAGTATTTGCATCCTTAGATGGTGGATGCCATTTAATCATACCATAAAGATACTTAATATTTTTTTTTTCGAAAGACTATTCGGCTTACTAAGAATTTAGCAAGGTTTGTTCTGTTAGCATAAATGCAACAAAGAAACATAAATACAAATACAATTCTCCAGCACTGTTTGTGGTCTCCAAGCAATACCAGTTCTCATTTCTCCTAGGTGCTAACACAGATAGAAAATGGAGAGAGCTGAAGAAATTGCTAATGGGAGAAATGGAAATCATGCTTAGCATAAAGAATAGAAAAATATTTTATTATGTGTTTCCCTGAGTAATAAGAAAAAGCTGCAGCTTGGAGTAAGGGAAATAAAGGCAGTGCAGTGGTGCTGTGGTTAGTGTTGTCACCTGCCAGCAAGAGATTCTCGGGTTCGATTCTTGGCTAGTGTTCCTTCTGTGCAGATTCTACATGTTCTCCCTGTGTTTATATGGGTTTTCTCCCACATTCCAATAATATGTGTTGCAAGCATTTTTCCTTGGGCCTCTGTTGAAAATGGGCTCTTTCCCAATCAGACTTTACCAGTAAACAAATAAAAAGGCTGTAACAAAAGAAACAGTCTTGCCTGACAGAGAAAAACACAAGCTTTGTTATCAATTCTGTTCACATATCCATATTCTTCTTCTTCTTTTGGCTCACCTGTCTGCTCATCATTGGCAGTGGAGTTTTTACGGTGTCGATTTGCCAGCCCGGTGCCCAACCTTCCGTAGAAGGCACACACATGCACATGCTCACACCTAGGGCCAATTTAGAGTGTCTAATCCACCTACAGCATGTCTTTGGGATGTGGGAGGAAACCGGAGCACCCTGAAGAAACACATGCAACCACAGGGAGGACATGCAGACTCCACACAGAAGACACCCCAGCCAAGGATCAAACCGAAGAACCTCTTGCTGTGAGGCGGCAACGCTAACTGCTGCTCTATGTTTTCTTTATGTAGTGTATATATACATTTTTGCATTGGGACAAATTTACTGTTTTGAAAGACTTTCAGAAAATAAAATCTACAACAAAAAAGCAAGAAAGTGATCTAAATGAAAAATGTTCTGCTTCATTTAGTATCTTGATGAAACATTGGGTTCCCGAGTAACAACCAATTAAGCATTTAATTGGCTGATTGAAATTTTAAGGAAAATTTGGCTGTAAACGATTTAGGCAAGAAGTGCTCCTTCAAGTTGAATACATGAAAATCTTTTTGAATCATGTCTAAAGTCTGTTAACTTTAAAAAAAAAATTATTGCAATACATGCATGTTTGTGAAGTTTGGCAGTTAACTCAAAACATTTGTTGGAATACTTCAGGCATTACTTTTCTTCATTACATAAAATGTAGTAGCTGCCAGTTTAGATGTGTTTTGAATCAGACTGGCAAAGTAACCGTTAAAAGCTGTCAAATCTTGGAAGACAATGAGTTGCAACTTACATTTGTACTGTTCTCAGAAACTATAAAAATTAATACTCCAACGAATATTACTTCACTTTTATTCCTAATTTCAATCCTTCCCTAGGATTCAGAAAAAATCCAAAAACAAACAAAACAGAGTCCAAACTGACCGTTTGGACTCTGTTTTATTTGTTTTTGGATTTGTTCTTACAAGAGGTTCGAGAGGAGTCATTAAGGGAAACTAAGAGGCTTGTGTTTTGCTACATTTAGGATTCAGAAAAAGGATCTAAACTCATAAGTAATTGCCCTCCACAAGTCAATCAATTAACGCTACAGTAAAATTATGTGATTCAGATTCCTATGACAGCGGTAAGTAAACCTTCATTATCTGGTCATTAGTATGTCTTTGAATTGTACACTAGTCCACACTAGTGCTGTCATATCTTACGCATGTGCACAAATAGAAAGGGACATGCACACATATATAAACACACACACACACACACACACACACACACACACACACACACACACACACACACACACACACACGCACACATGCATGCATATCCATGCAGTTTAATTCATGTCCCTACATATGCATGGACACATATAGAAACACTTACATTCACCCTCTCATCTTTGCTAAATTTACATGCAATGTGTGAGTGACACCATAGCACTGAATGGGTAACCGACATGTTTTTACTGCTAAGCGAGTCTCTGATTCACTCGGTCATGCAAATCAGAAGACAATGTCATTTCTGGAGAAAATTAACATTAGCCACACCTTAGAAGACCACATTATCATACAGTTCTGCCCATGAGGCAGCCCTCCATGCTGAGGTCATCTTGAGCAGAAAAGCTCAGAGGTAGGGTAATCTATGAAAATGAAAATCTTAGTACAATGGGGAAAGCTGCTATGCTAAAGTTTCCCTTCATAACAAGCCTGTTTGATTCTTTGAGTCTTTTGATTCTAATCCCTGGTTACCCAGTCATCTTACTATTTTTTTTCCTTAGAACCACTATATATCGCAACAGCCATATAGCTTTGTCTTCAAATTGTTGAGGATGTTACCCCTTCCACTTTTTAACCAGAACACATTTTGTTAGCCATTGCTTACTACTACCTTTAAGTAATTGTTCCTTATCTTTGCTTCACGTGATTTTCTCAGCAAATAATATATATATATATATTTTTTACTTTATTTATTTTTTTAATTTGGTTTTAAAACAATAGCTAAAGAAATCAATTATAAAACAAGGAAATAACTATTTACATAGGTCCACAGCTGATCAATACATCAAAGTTTTACATATCAAGAATTAATATTTTTCAAGCAAGCATTTGAGTTTGAGCCAAGACTTATATGAATGTGTAATATTAGAAGTTCTCATCTTTATAGTATGCAAATCACTACTGCAAACAATTTTGCCATACTAATAAATTCAACACTAGAGGGGTAACTTTACTTTTCCAATTTTTATTAATTACTTTTCTGGCTATAACAAGAATAGACCAAACAAGAGGCACTTGGATTTTTGGAATTATCTCAGGAATCAGAGCATTAAATTAAACTAAAGATTTAGAAATACTGCATCTCTCTGACCACAGAACTTGAATGCAGTTATTAATTTCTTTCCAAAAAGGGGAAATGACTTCACATTCATATGTCGTATGTGTCTAGTAAGCTATTATTTCAGAATCACATCTCCAGCATTTAATTTGATTTGATTTATACATAATTGTAATTTTGTTAGGAGTGGCAGCTAATTATAATATATAATTTGAAGGGGATGACTTAATTAGGTGGCAGTTGCAAATCTACCCACTTGAACTAAGCTAACCTACTCATTATTTATTTTTATTATATTTTTATAATGTAAAGAAGATGCACACAGTCCAGCACAGGTTGCAAATCTGTTAACATACGGCAAAGAAAATACCATATTCACTTAACTCAAACAGTATCACAAATCAAACAGCAGAGATATTATTTCATCGTGTAAAATAACTATTCAATTGACTACCTACTCAGTGACTTACTTTCTCCTTGGGAATCAGGAAAGCTAAAACTCCATGCAGGAACAGTGTAGCATCTCCTGCATGGAGTTCGGCCGCTGAGCGATTTGGCAAACAGCTGATCCAACATGCACAAGCCTGTCTACACTGTTTCTGCACAGAAGACCATGTGGCATACTAATCACCTCATTTGCTGGTGAAAACCATGCAAATGAGGTGAATTAATGATTCAGGAAGCTGCCAGGTCTCCGTGCAGGAACAGTGTCAGTGCAGAAATGTGTTCAGTTACTAATTGAACACATTTCTGCAAAAAAGAAAACAGAGGCATGACAGCACAAATAAAAGCATGTATTCACATCTGTAGGCATGCTAATGGTCAAATATATGGCCATTGGCATGAATAAATGTTTAACCTTAATAAAAAATAATATATATATTTTTTGTGGCCGATCTCGATCATTTAAGCATAGCTCAGCAGCTTGTAAATACGATTGTGCTGAAAATAAAAAAAAATGTGAAAACCCAAGTATAAAGAAAATCTGTATTTTGCCGTTATAGTCTATGGCATGCAGAATCAAAGCAATACCAGGGAACAGTGGTTTTCAAGGGGAAAGGCTCGTTGTCAGTGCAGTATCTATGGACTAAGGCAGTGGGTTATGCAAATGAGGGGAAGTTTACTGAATCACAGACTATTCTAAGTCCAAAACCTGAACCTAACCATGTAGGTGTTAGAACAGAATTGTGTAGGCAGGAAGAGCAAATAACATGAAAAGGGGGTCTGTCATGCTTGTTGTAAGCACATTGCGCTTAGCTAAGCTCAGCTAAGCAAAGGGGTGTGTCTCAGGCTGTATGTGCATCGGGTCTTAAACAAAAAAAAAGAAAACAGGAAATGGCAGCACTGTGTATATGTAAGCAAGGGGGTGTGTCCAAGGCTGTATAGCCTTGTTTATCTTGCCTAAACTGGAGTGTGTGGCATGCACTGGGATTTAAACCACAAAATAAAACAAAAAAATGCAGGGAATGGCAAGTGGAATGAAAATAAAAGGGAAATAGCAGAATAAAGACACTCAAATACAAGTAATAGAACTAGCAGATGGAATGTCTCATAGTCAATCACACAGGCAGCATCTACAGAACACCACTTTAAATGATGCAAACACCTTTCAGTCTGTTTTTTCCCACAAACTCTACACCACCAGTGTACACAGACTGGGACATTTTACCTAACAAAACTAACAAAATGTTAGGGGCTGCTGTTGTTCTCATACATCAGTATGAGCAAGAGGCTGAGGGTGGTGAAGAGGACAATGCTGACAACCACCCAGACCTATGAGGAAGAGGAAAGAGGGTTCATGCCCAGGGTAACCTACCAGAGGCTACATGATCTGGAGATAGTAGAGCACTACAGGGTGGACAGGGACATACTGCAGCAAATCGTGGAGCTGTGCTGGCCTCGCCTCACATTCAGAACAAACAGAGGGGAACCCATCCTAGTTGATAGCAAGGTATGTGTAGCTCTAAGAATACCAGCTACAGGTACTTTCCAAAGACCAACTGGGGATATCATGGGGATCTCACAGGCATCTGCATCCAGGATACTCCACCATTTCCTGGATGCCATGCGACCACATGCTGAGGACACATTAAATTCCCCATCACCCATGAAGAGAGGACCCGCAATATGTGTCTTTTCCACCATGTGGCAGACTACCCAGAGGTACTGGGTGCCGAAGACTGCATGCACATCCACATCAAAGCACCACCTGGTGACCAGGGTAGGGTCTACATAAACTGCAAGGGGTTCCACTCCATCAATTGCCAGGTCATGTGCGATGCCCAGGGCATTATCATGAATGTGTGTTCTCGCTGCCCTGGAAGCTATCATGACTCCCACATCTGGCATTCCTCACACCTGTATCAGTGATTTGCCGGGGGGGGGGGGCATCCCATATGGCAATTTAGTGGGGGATGCTGGCTACGCTTTGGAGCCATGGATAATGACACCCATCAGAAATGCGCACACACCCACACAAGAATGCCATAATGAGGAACACGCACAAACCAAGATCATTATAGAGCATGTGTTTAGGTTGCTCAAGTCACAGTTCTGCTGCCTTGACATCTCCAGTGGAGCCTTGCAGTACTCTCCAGCCATATGTGCACACATGTTCATAGTATGTGCCATGCTACACAATATAATCTTGCAGAAACAGCTGCAGCAGGAACAAAATGGGGAAGGGTCAGACAGCCCTCCACCATTGCCTAGGCCTCCACAGGCACAGAGTGACTCAGAGGAAGAACATCCTGATCCTGCCCTGTAGGCAGACAGAGGTGTGCCCAGTATACCCTGGCCTTGGCAAAGAGGCAACGCATAGCACATACACTGACACTGTAGGGCCCCAGGGACTGACCTCTCTCTCTGTCTGACTCGCACACACAGTACAGTAGATGCCAAACATCACACCACCTATACCTGACCATGTATAGGCAGTGTATTGCAAGCATCCGATATAGTCAGCTCTTAAGCACCAGCCTCACAACAGCTGCAGGCACAAGGTAAGCCAGTCTTTGTAACAAAATAAACTAATGGAGTGGAATTTTCTGATAGTAGATCTATGGTATTGATCAAGCATGTAAGGGAATGGGGTGGCTAAATGAGATAGCAGCAGACAATGGGCAGCTCTATGGGACAGCAGAATGTGTATCCCTGGTACTGCCCTATCCACACTATGCAGCACCACCCTAGTCGACAAATACCACTGCAGTATATGCGATAAGCCAAAATATTGGGGGGGGGTCATAGGTCACATGCATGGATGTCAAAGTGGGGGTCCCATACCCGCCACCAACCCCACACAGCAAATCAACTGTAGACAACCATACAGAAATGCCTGGCAAATGCCCTCACATGGTGACATCCATGAAATCCTCACCCACAGACTTTTACTCAGTGATATCACAGCAGGTCTGGCAGTAGCAGTATGGCTTTGAAAGTAAGAAGTCTGAAACTACAAATGTCTATTGCAGAACAATCTGATCTGTAGGTGATACTGTTATGCCTGTAGTCTGAAAGATAGGGCACACTACTATGCTACATGGGGCCAAAATGTTAAGTAAATATCAGCACAGTTTGTGCAGATGTGTATCGTGTACAGTCATGTCACCCCCCCCCATAGTACCCTAGAAATGCAGTAACATGTTCCTAGACTTAAGCAGCATCTAGCTGTCACACAGAGTGATGGCACAATAGTAACAGAAAGCAGTTGTCAGTAGCAACCACAGTCAACTCACTGGTGCAATCCCAGGAGTGTCTCCTGCCAGCAGCCTAGGAACATATGATCATCAGAATGCACTTTCCTGCTACAGATGGCCTGCATCCATCACACCTGGCCTACAGGCCTCTGGGAAATGCCTATGCCTTACCCACAGTGTCCTTTAGGGAGTGTCATGGGGTCCATAATACCAACATAGCGCAGTCCACAAAATGCAAAGAAAGGCCATGCTGACAACTGCTAGGAGCAAACCTGCCAGCCTCAGGGAGCCAGAAATTGGGACAAAGTCATGAATAATGTGGTGATAATGGTCCAAAGAGAAGGACACCTGTGAAATACTGCTCTAATAATGTTATAAAGTTGATGCAATGATTTCTAGTAGCATGGAATGTCTGATGGGTATGAAGTTTGAAACTGCAATGCCAACTGTCAGTAATATCTGACTTCAACCCTGAGTGACTTGCAAAACACTTTTGCTGGAAAAACACACTTGTTTGGGTAACCAACAAGATATATGAATCATGGATGTGAACATTCTGTGATACTCTGTACTGTCGACAGGCAGGGCTAGGAGTTTAAACATGGGAATGCACTCACTGCAGGCAGGCCTAACCCTGGAAGATGGTTGCATGTCTGCACCCACAGAATCCTGGGCCACAGCCATGGGGAGTAACACACCTCTCCCTGATCACTCATCCTATGCGGCATCCTGACCCCAACATGTGGACATCCAAGCAAAATGAGGAGAGCCATACATATATGTGTGACAAACACATACCTCCAGGCTGGTCAAACAGTCTGACACACACAAGACCCTCCAAGTGCAGTCAACCATTAAGGAGAGCCAAATGTAAAGTACTGGTAGCTATAGGCAAACATATCTGCCCAGGACCACCCCCCCCCCCCACATATCCTATTCCCTACAATTCTGTCTGGAGTGTGACTGTCACACTGATCCTGTCTGACTTATATTACCCAACTGTAGACTGGAAATCAGACCAGGCCAGAACATAAATGCACAGAGATTCCACCATTGTAATATATCACCAAGGTGCTGGACCATTTCCACAGCACCAGCAGTTAATTGCTTGTAGCCACACCCCTCAGCAGGCTGGATTGTGCAAGAATGCATAAGCATTTGGCCCATAAACCTTGTGTGTGCATCATCCATCTTGTATTCCTCTGGTAAATCACTGTGATGATCTGAGTATGTATGTCACGAGGTACTGGAACAATACATGAAGTTGTCAAATGACATATATGACAGATGTCTGCTAAAACAAGCCCTGTAACCCAAGCAACCCATACATTACTGAGAGAAATTGTCACATTCATTGTATGGCCCATTGTCCCCACATTTTGATAGGCTATCTCCAGATATCCTGCACCAACAGGTTGAGAGGTATGGCTGTAGCACAAAACTAACCGGACTGGAGTACAACAATCCCTGGAATAGAGTCCCACATGTACTATAGAAGGACACACTGGTTCATAGGTAGATACTAGGCTATCGGTCAAAGGGACTACGTAAGCCTAGCCAACAAGGTTCCCTGGCTTACGCCACCCAAGAAAGTTATTTTCCTGTGCCACTGTCGAGCAGAGACACAGAAGTGATCCCCGGGGTGTATTTCCTTTTTCCCATCCTCTCATCAAGATTTTTCTTGAAGAGTGCTAATGAAGAACTTTGCTTGACATAGATGAGTAGCCTGTTCAAGAGTATGGGAAGTCTCTGGGATAGGAATATATCCCTCCAGCATGTCCTGTTTATTGTGGTGACAAGGTTTAGGTCCCTAGAGTGTATAGCTCGGAGGGATTAGGATTTCTTTAGGTGTAGCATGTCCAACAGCTCTGGGTTTGACATAGCTTTATATGTTAGGCAGATATCACCTCGGAGTAGGCGATATGCTACGGAGTAAAGCTGGAGTTTTTTGAGGCGGTCAGTGTAGGGCATTTGTTTGAGGCCAGTAATCCTCTTTGTGAGGTACTTCTGTGGCCTTTCTAGCTGCTGCAGATGTCTTGTGAAGTACATTCCAAAAGGAGGGTTGTACTCTATAATGGGTCTAATGAGTGTTGAGTAGAGGGGAACAATGACCTCTTTTTTCCTGGATGAGAACCCTTTTATGATGAGGTGTGCCACGTAGAAGGACTTCTTGACTACTGTGGCAATGTAACTATCAAAGGAGAGACTACTGCCCACCTGGGTACCAAGGTCTCTTATCACGCATTTGGTGTTAAGTAGATTGCTGCCTGTGTGGTAGTTAAGGGGTACAAAGTTTTTACCAAAGGAGATGACACTGCACTTTTTGGCATTGAGCTTGAGGCCATGGCTCTGACACCAGGCATCTGTCACAGCGAGGCCCTTCTGTAGGATGTCCACATCATCTGAAGACTTGACTATGGCTCCTAGTTTGCAGTCATCTGCGAACTTCATTAGCCAGAGGCCTTCTGTGTTAGCCTGTACTTCAGAGAAGTAGATACCAAGCAGGAGAGGTCCCTGGACGGAACCCTGTGGTACTCCACTTGTCACTGCTTTGAGGTCAAATTTGAAGTCTGCAACTTTTACAGTGTGGGTTCTGTCAGTGAGCCAGTTGGCAACCCATCTTGTGATGTAGGGATTTATACCTAGTTTAGTGAGTTTAGCTATAATTCCAGAATGGGGGGTGGTGTCAAAAGCTTTGGCGAGGTCAAGATAGGCTGTGTGAACCACCTTACCCTCATCTACGGCTTTGGTGACTGGCTCAAAGAATTCGATAAGGTTCAGGAGGTATGATCTGCCTTTCACAAACCCGAACTGGGTGGGATCCTGAATTTGGAGGTTACCAATGTCTTTGTTTATAAGTTCCATGATGACATGATCCATGACCTTGCAGACCAGGCTCTTCAGGCTAATAGGTTGATAGTTCCTGGGATCAGTGGTGGCTCCCCCTTTGTGGAGTGGGATAACTGTTGCTGTGTGCCATTCAGTCAGCACAAAGCCTGATGCAAGGTTATTATTGAACATGGTGCTTAAGTGGGGAGCCAGTTCATTCTGAAGTTCATGTAAAACACAGCCTGGGATGCTGTGTTTTTGGCTTTAGAGAGTGCAGCTTTTACTGTGTAGTTGTGATTACAGGGTCTCTGCATTCTTCCTGTACAGATATGGGCCCTTTAGGGGGTGAGAGGGGGGTAAAGTTAGCACTGAACCTATCTGCCAGGATGTTGGCAATATCAGTTGGTTCTGTAATTTTCTTGCCTTTGTGCTGTAACTCAGAGCAGATCTGGGTGTTGCCATCGAGATTATTGACATAGCTATAGAATGCTTTGTGGTTGCCCTTGGAATTAGTGGTGATTTTGTTTTCGTAGCTAGTTTTGGAGGATCTTATAAGGGATCTCAGCTTCTTACTGAGACTGACCAGGGAGCTCCTCCACTCATGGGATTTTACTCTCTTTTGCAACAGTTTCTTCCTTTTGTTGTACAGTTTGTTTATGGCAGGGGACCACCAGATAGGCTTCCTTTTTTTAGAGGATAGCGTCTTGGTTCTGTTTGGGATAGCATGATCCATGCACTCGTGTAACTGCTTATAGAGTGCATTTGTGTAGGATTCAGCAGTTGTAACTGTATTGACCATCTGCATGGGTGTCATGAAGTTTACCACTTCTGTCTTAAAAAGTATAAAGTTGGCTTTGGAGAAATTTTTTTACTGTGGTTTCCTTAATGGGGGTGGGGGCGAGATGTGGATATCAAGGGTGATTATCTTATGGTCGGATTGGACCAACGAGGAGTTGACTTCAGGTGTGGAACATCGGTCATCCATGTTGGTAATGACTAGGTCTAGGATATTGTTGCCCCTGGTGAGGGTGTGGATAAGTTGATCCAGGGCATTGGAGTTTATGAATTCCAAAAAGCGTTGAGCTAAGGAGTTGGTACACGAGTAGCTTTCCCAGTTAATGGTGGGGTAGTTGGAGTCACCCGTTATTAGGATGTTTGGTTGAACCCTAATATTTTCCAGTACATCAAGAAAAGAGGAGTGGGAATCCTGAGGCATGGTGGGGGATCTGTAGCAAGCTACAATTTGGATTGCAGTTTTGCCCAGAGGTAGTTGCACTTGGATAACCTCAGATGCATTATGCTGAGCAACTAGCCTGGAGGTGTGGATATCCTTAATGAATATGGACACACCTCCGCCTTTGGTGTTTCGGTCCAGGTTACATGGCCGAAACATATGGTATGAGTTATAGCCTGGTAGTGCAGGGGTGCTCTCTGGATCCTTGAACCAGGTCTCAGTCACTGCACAGATATCGATGCTCTCCATTTTAAGGAGTGCCTCGTGTGAGTGCATTTTGAGATTTAGACTTCTAGCATTGAATAGCATTACCCTCAATTTTTGCTTACCTGTTCCTGTTATGGTGGTGAATTTGTTATTTGAACCTTGCCTAAAAAAGGCACTATAGGGGCAGCAAGAGCCTTAGCCAGTATCCGGAATGCCAGGGGTAACAGGTGCAGGCCATCTATGGCAAAACATTGTGGTCTGTAGACCATGTCATCCCAAGCAGACAGATACTGGATCCCCTTAGAATGACACCAGAAGCTTAGCCAATTGTTGAAGTCAATTATTTTGTCCTTGTACTGCAGTATCATTCCGGCTGATGGCAGAATGCTACTCAGGGCTAGGGTCATACCTGTCTGGGCTACAAGATTGGAGAGCTCTTCCATGTCTCTTTTCATGTAGTCCAAGGAGGAATGTCTCAGGTCATTCACACCAACATGGACAATGACAGAGTCATATTTGTACTTGTTGTGGAGTGACCTGAGTGCGTGGGTTATGTGGCGGATCCTGGCACCCGACAGGCAGCTGACAGTAACCTTCTCCTTGTTTAGCCTGGTGAGTGGGACATCAGTGTGCCTGACTATACAGTCACCTATAACTAGTGTGTTGGGTATGTTGTTTTGCCTTATTGGCTGTGGTTGAGTGGCACACTGAGTCCGTGGGTTGTGTTGGGAGATGGAGCTTGCTTGTTTTTCTGCATTGGAGGTCTCTGTTGCTTAGACAAATTATTATTGAGAGCCTCTGCGAATGTTTTTGTGTTACTATGTGTGGATTTTGGTGGTGTAGATTTAGTGAGACTATGTGATGAGTGTGGTGTGATGCATATGTTCACCTTCTCCTTATGACTGTCAAGTTCAGTCTTGGTTGGAGAGAGCTTTACCTCCAGTTTGGCTAAATGAGTGCATCTTTCACAGGTTGTTATGTTGGGTGGTAGGAGGAGAGGGTTGTCTGTGTACATGAGGCAATTTCTACATTGCCTGAAGATGCCCAGATTCATTAGATAGACAGGAGAGAACACTTGGAGCTGACCCTTGGTCATGCCTGAATAAAAAACTATTTTCCTCTAGATAAGTGAGGACAGTGAGTACAAGAGCTGTTTTTCTCTAAGCAAGTCAGAAAAGTAAGTACAAGAACTGTTTTCCTCTAGGTAATGAGGAAGATTGAGTGCTGTACTAATTAGTAGCTTATTTAGTGCTTACAAGTTCTGAACAAGTGCTGAGCATGAATAAGCAAATTTAAGTGCTAAAACTAAGAATCTGTATCTACACTAGACGAGTTACAGGACATAAACAAATGCAAATGCAGGCTTTCAAATCAAAAAGTTGAGAGAGATGGAAGTGATTGCCCAAACAGCCAATAAATATAATTTCTGGGCCAGAACCACTCCTTATGTGGTAGACAGGTTACCTAGTGCTTACCACTCCCACTGATAAGCTAGAAGGCTTCCCTCTAACACAGAAAGGCTTGGGGGGCTCAGAAGATTACATACAGTCCTGGATACAGCAAATCTGTATCGGGAACACTAGTTACAGGAAAGGTAGGAAACAGGCTTACAGTTTTTTTTTTATTATTACAGAAAAGTAGCAAAAGCAGTAGTAAAAACAATTCACATGCAGTGCAAGCTAGCACACGTGTGTATGTAGCAATATTAGACCAAACACAGTTTAAAAAATGCAATTAAATTAAAAAGGACTAAAAGCAAGTGCAGAGAGAATTTATTAAGTAGAATGTGGTAAATAGATGGGACTGGGGGAGTGTCCCAGATCAAATCTACAGTGGGGCAGGCAACTGCAAAAGCCACCAAATTTAAACTACGAACAAAAATAGGGAGGGTGGGTGAGACAAAACAGAGATCTAAGCAACAACTAACAGCACAAACTCTAAAAACCAAAAAAATACTCAGTTCTGTATATTTGCAGATCAGTCTCTCAGAACAGTGAGACAACAGTTTCAACAGAGATCTAGCAACAACTAACAGTACAAACTCTAAAAATAAAAATATATATATACTCAGCTCTGTATATTTGCAGATCAGTCTCTCAGAACAATGAGACAACAGTTTCAATAGAGATCTAAGCAACAACTAACAGTACAAACTCTAAAACCAAAAATATATACTCAACTCTGTATATTTGCAGATCAGTCTCTCAGAAAAGTGAGACAACAGTTTCAACAGAGATCTAAGCAGCAACTAACAGTACAAACTCTAAAAACCAAAAAAATATACTCAGCTCTGTATATTTGTAGATCAGTCTCTCAGAACACTGAGAAAGCAGTTTCAACAGAGATCTAAGCAACAATTAACAAACGCTATAACCAAAAATATATACTCAGCTCTGTATATTTGCAGATATTCTGGAAGGCAGTCTCTCAGAACACAGGTTCCAGCAATTAAATGCAGGCTGTTACTAACAGGTCAAATTAAGTGATCCTTGAGTTAGATAACACACAAGCTGTAAAAAACAGTTATACCAACTGAAGACATGGCAGAAAATGGGGAGGGGCTGTTTCAGCAGAGATCTAAGCAACAACTAACAGTACAAACTATAAAAACCAAAAATATATACTCAACTCTGTATATTTGCAGATCAGTCTCTCAGAACAGTGAGACAACAGTTTCAATAGAGATCTAAGCAACAACTAACAGTACAAACTCTAAAAACCAAAAATAAATACTCAACTCTGTATTTTTGCAGATCAGTCTCTCAGAAAACTGAGACAACAGTTTCAAGAGAGATCTAAGCAACAACTAACAGTACAAATTCTAAAATCCAAAAAAATATACTCAGCTCTGTATAGTTGCAGATCAGTCTCTCAGAACAGTGAGACAACAGTTTCAACAGAGATCTAAGCAACAATTAACAAACTCTATAACCAAAAAAATATACTCAGCTCTGTATATTTGCAGATATCCTGGAAGGCAGTCTCTCAGAACACAGGTTCTAGCAATTACACATACACTTAGAGACATGTCAGTAGGATATAAGAATTAACAGGCCTTCCCCACCCAGTGCACTTCCCATTCCCCCACCTTAGCAGTCCTGAAGATGTCTGTCACCATAAAAGTCACTTTTGTTAAACACAACCTCATAAGCTCAGTGGTATGTGCGATAACTGCATACCACTATTGTACAAATAATTAGTTAGGTAGGTGTTCTAATCTCAGCCCTGGCAAATGTAAAAGTGTGTGTGTGTGTGTGTGTGTGTGTGTGTGTGTGTGTGTGTGTGTGTGTGTGTGTGTGTGTGTGTGTGTGTGTTCACACCTAAAAGCTTTTGGGTCCATTCAAACCCAGTACACTTCCCCTTTCCCTACTTTAGCAGTCCGGCAGATATCAGTCATCAGAAGTGCCTTCTATCAGGCTTCATCCCCATAAACTTTGTGGTGTGTGCGATAACTGCTTAACACGATAGTACAAATAACTAGTTAGGTAGGAGCTTTAATCTCCATCCTGGCAAATTGTGTATGTGACAGTTGTGTGTGCAAGACAGAGGGAGTTGTGGGTTTGTTTATAGGTGAAACAGTTTTATGCCATTCCCACCAACAACACTTCATAGTGCCCCACCTTATCAGTCCAGCTGATGTCAGGTCTTTATCATCAACCTTGGCCAGCTGGCAACGCTGTAAGATCAGTAGTATGTGTGATAAATGCTTAACACTATAGTACAGATGGCTAGTTTGGCAGGGGTTTTACTTTTGTATCCGGCAAATGTGTGTGTGGCTATATATGTTTGTAAGTAGAAGTATTTTTACATGTTGACCACCCACTGCCCTACTTTATCAGTCCTGCTGATGTCATTCCCCATATCAGCACCTTTGACCAACTCGCAGCCTAGTAAGCTTTGTAGCACATGCAGTAACTGCGTAACACTATGGAATAAATCACTAGTTAGGTAGGGGTTCTACTCTCACATTGGGCAAGTGTATGTGTTGGTTTGTAGGACAAAGTACTCTGATAAGTTTAACACCCACTGCACTACTTTATCAGTCCTGCTGATGTCATTCCCTTTATAGGTTCACAAATGTGTAGTAGGTAATGGCTCATGAGTCTTAACAAGCCTAGCACATAGAAGGGTCCTGTCATTGTGCCACCCGATGTTACGTCCCAGTGGCTGTATCAAGTATCGCCACTGCAGTGATCCTTGAGTTGAACTATAAACGACAAAAAACTAGAACTCACGACAATCCAACTGTATAAAGAGCACAATAAAGTTCTAGTAGAGCTGTCACGATCCAAGAAGTAATAACCTTTTATTCAGACACATAAAAACAACTGGTTTAGCGCTTTCATCTACGCAATCGTAGACTTCATCAGAACACTAATTTCTCATTACATAGACATATATATACAAAAATAACTGCCAAAATTATACAATTAATTAATTACATATACTTATTATCTTAAAGCCACAAGTACTTCTTAAAATGCATTCATGAATTCCTAAAAAACAATGACACTTGTTTAGTGGTTAGTTATGTCAAGTATATATCACTTTCATGTATTAAAATATATATAATAAAAATTCAATTTTAAAAACTACATCAATCATTCATAAATATTAACTCCTACATTTTTTTAAAAATAATATATGAACATATGGTAGCATACATTAATTAAAGACCACATTTAAAAGAGTGAATTCCCATACTTTACAACCATACTTCTGATTTACTAATACTTTAAATTTATTGCATATTTTATACAAATTTTTGTATGGTGCTTAGAATGTTTAGTTAAAAACATTAATTTCTTAAAAGGGGTTTAGTGGGTATGCAATCATTTAATCCTGGGGGTGTTGCTGCATTTAACCTAATTTGCCACTTAATTTCCTTCTCAGAAACAAGTGCCTTAATATCACCCCCCCTAGGGTTCTGTTTCACCACTTCCAAAATACCAAACAGAAAGCCAACACAGCCTGAACTACTATTTATATGCCTGTACAAGGCATTATTGGTATCTTTTTTACGAATGCAATACAAATGGTCATATATTCTATTTTTTTGTCTCCTGTCCATTTTACCCACATAAAAATAATGACAGGAAGAACATATTGCTAGGTATATCAGATGCTGTGACTGGCAATTCCCTTTACTGAAGTTGATCTTACTTCTTATAATATTATCGAGTACTACACTCTCCTTGTCTATAATATTATGGCATTGGTTTCAGTGTCCGCATTTCGTGGTTCCACCCTTTCCTAAATGTATTTGTTTATTAATTATATTAGACCTTGTTTCAAATATTCTCTTAAGGTTATAATCAGTTTTATATACATAAGATGGCCTCACCCCCAGTTTGTCATTAATACTATCATCACTAGTGATTATATTCCAATTATTGTCAATAATCTGTTTAATCTCCCTCGCCTGTTTGGCAAACTTTACTATACATGCCCTCTGAAAATTTTGTCCACCTTGTACTGTACTGGAGTTACTAACTTCCATATTTATCTGTTTTGGCGATGGTCCTACACCCAAAACCGGTGTATATTTTTTTCCCCATTCTTTAGTAATAAACATCGTAACATCCTTCACTAGGTCTTCAGGATATCCTCTATCCATGAATAACCTTCTCAAAAAGGCCATCTCTTTGAGGAAATCATTCTTGACTGTGGTCATCCGGGCCACTCTAATAGATTGACCTTTAATAATACTTCTCTTCTGTGAATACGGATGATTACTAGTATATTCAAGGTAACTATTACAAAAGGTTTCTTTTCTAAAAATTCTAGACTGAAATTGAGTGCCATCAGAAAATATATAAGCATCCAAAAATTGATGCCCATATAATCAAAATTATGAGTAAACCTAATATATGAAGTAGTGTTGTTAATATAATCAACAAACCAAATAAGTTCTTCCTTTTTTCCTTTCCATAGGATGAAAATATCATCCAAATAACGGACATATAGTATCATATACTTCTGCCAGGGTGAACTGAACACAAATTCACTCTCCCAATCTAACAATACAAGATTGGCAAAAATGGGGGCACAAGCTGCCCTCATTGCCACTCCATTGTTCTGCTTGTAATATTCCCCATCGAAGTATATGAAATTATTATCCAGTACAATATTAATAAACTCATGTATTAATTCTTTCCTGTCTTCTCCCAACTCACTATAAGTGTTAACACTCTTCATAAACCTATTTATTCCATCCTCCTTAGGTATACATGAGAATAGGTCTTTAATATCTATAGTTACAAAAAGCAATTGTGGATTCCATATATCATGTGTGAATTTCCCAAGGAATTCCTAAGAGTCCTTAATAATGTGCTTTATGTTCTTATATATATTCTTTAACCACTGGTCAATTACTTTCCCATACGGAAATGTTTTACTATAAGTTCCAGCAATTATTGGTCTAAGTGGGGGATCAATAATATCTTTGTGTACTTTGGGTATACCATTAATAGTGGCAAGTAAAGGATATTGTACTTTAAGGAAATCATATAAATCCTGATCTATTTGTTATGTTTTTAACTAAACATTCTAAGCACCATACAAAAATTTGTATAAAATATGCAATAAATTTAAAGTATTAGTAAATCAGAAGTATGGTTGTAAAGTATGGGAATTCACTCTTTTAAATGTGGTCTTTAATTAATGTATGCTACCATATGTTCATATATTATTTAAAAAAAAATGTAGGAGTTAATATTTATGAATGATTGATGTAGTTTTTAAAATTGAATTTTTATTATATATATTTTAATACATGAAAGTGATATATACTTGACATAACTAACCACTAAACAAGTGTCATTGTTTTTTAGGAATTCATGAATGCATTTTAAGAAGTACTTGTGGCTTTAAGCTAATAAGTATATTTAATTAATTAATTGTATAATTTTGGTGGTTATTTTTGTATATATATGTCTATGTAATGAGAAATTAGTGTTCTGATGAAGTCTACGATTGCGTAGATGAAAGCGCTAAACCAGTTGTTTTTATGTGTCTGAATAAAAGGTTATTACTTCTTGGATCATGACAGCTCTACTAGAACTTTATTGTGCTCTTTATACAGTTGAGTTGAACTATCTATTACCCATCCACTCATCAAGATGTCTGTGGAACAGGGTCAGCTAGGTGCTCTGCATGACATATATGGGAAGTGTATTCCAGGGCTTGTGCAGTCCCTTGGTGAGGGACCTGTCCCACCAGCATATTGTGGTGATTGTGGTACTGAGGTAGAGGTCTCTACAGTGTGTGGTGTGAATGGATTTATATGTAGCATTTCTAAACCAGCTGGGTCAGACATGGCTTTGTAAGTCAAGCACAGATAGTTGCTAATTAGGTGATAATGCATAGAGAATAGTTTGGGTCTTCTGATTCTGTCTGTGTAGGATGTGCGTTTAATGCCTAGGAACCCCTTTGTTGTGAGGTGCTTCTGTGGCTTCTCCAGCTATAGCAGGTGTCTAGTAAGGTACATGGAAAATGGGTCATAATACTTGAGGAGTGGTCTAATGAGGAAATAGCAAACAAAGATCATTCTTCCTGGATGCAAAACCCTTGGTAGTACAATGTGCCATATAGAAGGACTTCCTGACCACAGTGGCAATGTGGTGCTTGAAGGAGAAGTTGCTGTCAACCTGTGTCCCCTAATCTCTTATAATACCTACAGTATTCATTGGGCTCCCATTGATGTGGAACTTACTGGAACTGAGTGTTTTACCAAAGGGAATGATGATACATTTTTTGGTGTTAAGCTTCTGGCCATGATTTCCACACCACTCATTGGTCTCAGTGAGGCCTTTTTGTAGGATGTCTGCATCACTTGTGGAGTTCATGATAGCTCCCAGCTTGCAGTTCTCTGTGAACTTGGTCAGCCATAGTTCCTCTGTGTTGGGCTGGACTCCTGAGAAATAGATGCTGGACAGGACACTATCCAGTACTGATCCCTGTGGGACTCCACTCGTGACTGCTTGCCAGTCTAACTTGAAGTTTGGCACTGTCACACTGTGTGTTCTGTGAACCAATTTGCAAACCACCCACTGATATAGGGACTGATGCCTAGTTTGTTGGGTTTATCAATAATCCCTGACTGAGAAATGGTATGAGAAGCCTTGGCCAGACTGAGGTAGGCTGTATGCAGTACCTTACTGTCATACACAGCCCTGGTGATTCACTGAAATACGTCAACAAAGATGAGCAGGCATGATCTGCCATTCACAAAACCAAACTGTGTAGGGTCCAGAGTTAGGAGCTCACCCATATCTTGGTCAATCAGGTCCCTGATGATGAAACCATATCTGTACATAGTAGACTTGTCAGGCTAAGGGCCTAATAATCCCCATGGCCTGTAGATGCTACCTCTTTATGGAAGTGATGACTGTAGCAGTGTGCCATTTTGGAAGGACAAAGCTTGATATGAGGCTATGACTGACCAGGGCACACAAATGTGATGCCAGGTCTCTTTGTATGTCATGTAGAAGACAGCCACGGATATATTGGGGTCCCATGGAAACTGTATCCTTGCCTGTGGACAATTCCGGTCTAACCTGGCCTGCAGTAATGCTGGGTGCCTGACATTCATCTGCCATTGTGATTGTCCCCTTGGGGGGAGAAGGATAAAGCTGGCACTGAATGCGTTGGCAAGACTGTGGCCAATGTGTGTTGTCTCAGGATAGGCATTAGCATTATGCAGTAACTCACAGCACATGTGGTTCTTGGTGTGGAGGTTGTTGATATAACTATCAAAGGTTTTGGTGATTGTCATCAGTGTCTGCTGCAATTCTGCCATCATAGCTGCCTGTAGGTGAAACCATGAGGGATTCCAAGTTGTGTTTGAGACTAATAAGGGGGTTCACCAGTCTTGGGACACCACCTTTTTCTGCAACAGTGTCCTTCTTCTGTTATCCACTTTAGTAATGGCAGGGGACCATCACATTGGCTTCCACTGTTTGGAGGACAGTGTCTGTGTTCTGTTGGCTATGGCTAGTACCATGTATCCATTTACATGTTTGTGCAGTGCATATGTGTATGATGCGACAGTCATGCAGCTATTTCCCATTGGCATGGGTGCAGTGAAGTCATCCACCCCTGTTTTTATGACTGCATTGTCAGCATTGGAGAGGTTTTGCAAGGTGGTTACCCTTGTGGGGATGTGGATGAGATGTTGAGCTCCATGTTGATTACATTATGTTTGGATCTGACATGGTAGGAATTTGCAACTGGTCGAGCAAAGTTCCATATGTAAGTAATCAACACAGGTCAAGGTTGTTGCATCCTCTACTGGGGGTCAGTATGATCAGGTGCAGGTCATCGGAACTGATGAATTCCATGAAGCATTGGGCCAATGTACTAGTGCTTGACTACTTTCCCCAGGTGATTGAGGGGTAGTTGAAGTCTCCTGCTATGCCAGTACTGGGTTGGACCTTCATAAATGCCAGGGTGTTGAGGAATGTGCCTTGACAGTCTGGGGACCGATAGCAGGCTATGGCATGGATTGTACTGTTCCCCAAAGTCAGTTTTACCAGAAGTACCTCGATGCATTATGCTGGGATACTAGTCTGGAGATCTGCATATCCATTGTGAATATGGAGACACCACCTGTGGAGGTGTGGTCCATGTTTTGGCATTAACAGCTGTGGAATGCATCATAGCCTGTTAGTGCAGGGCTGCTGTCTGCTACTGTGAACCACCTCTCCATTACAGCACAAATGTCAATTTCCTCCACTCAGATGAGTGTTTTGAGTAACTGCGTCTTGACAGTTAGATGTCTACTGTTGAGCAGTATGACCCTCAGATTGCATACATGTCGAGCTGTTGTGGTGGTAATTTGATTTGGACCACTGCCTAATAAGGCACTATAGGGGTGGCAAGACACTTACCCTGTACCTGGAAACCCAGGGCTGACAGATTTAGGGCATCTCTTCAAGGCATTGAGGTCTGTCAATCATGTTATCCCAAGCAGAGAGATACTGGGTCCCCTGAGAATGACATGCAACATGTAAGCCAATGTTGCAATCAATTATCTGTTGATAGTACTGCAGCATCATTCTGCGTGATGGCAGTATACTGCTCAGGGCTACTGTCACACCTGCCTGGACCACATAATCCTGGTGTTCAACCATGCCTCTTGTCATGTAGCCTAGGGAGGTGTGTCTCAGGTCACTCACACCCACATGGATGATGACAGAGTGATACTTGTAGCTGTTGTGGAGTGGCCTGATTGGGTGTGTCATGTGTTGGATGCTGGCATATGATGCACAGTTGGCTGTTACCTCCTCTATAATCAACATAGTAAGTGGGACATCTGTGTTTCACAGTATTGAATCACCCATGATCAATGTATTGTGCAAGATGGTCAGTCTTAGGAGCTTAGGTTGAGGGGGCACACTGTGTGGGTAACATATGTGTCCTTTGGCATGTGCTATGTTGTGGTGTATGAGTAGGTGTCTATCTTGCTGGTCTGTGCTGTTCGTGTAAATATCCATTGAGTGCCTCCGTGAAGGTGGATGTGTGGCTTTTCAGTGTATGTCAGGGCTGTCATAGTGGGTGTTGTGGCAAGCTATGTGGTCCACATGGTGTGGTGCAGGTGTTGATCTTATCCTCTTGACTAGCTAGTCCGGTCTTTGCTGGATAGTGCATATTTCCATATTTGGTGATGTAGGGGTAACTCTCACTGGTCTGTGTGTTTGGAGTTTAGAGGAGAGGGTTGTCTGTGTATATGAGGCAGTAGCAACAGTGCCTTAGAACTGACAAGTGCACCAGGTTAATGGGTGAAAGTACAGAAAACCAAACTTCAATCATGCTAGGAGGGGTGGTCATAAGTAGTAAGTACTGGGGCTAATTCCATGAGGAACAAGTACTGCTGACGGTTCCCAGGTGTGATACACTTATTGATACAATAACCTGTTGAATTGCAAAGCTATAATGCTATTTGAAGTGCAAGACAGAAAGAACTAGCAAGATGTAAGGGAGAAACTGAAGGCAGACTTCCTGCCACCTGTAATACTTTACCTCAGCTGTGCAATTATCAGCACCTTTGGCCAGTTGCAAGTCCAGTAAGCTCTGTAGTGCATGCAGTAACTGTGCAACACTATAGTTCAAATAAATGGATAGGCAGGGGTTCTAATCTCAGTACTGGCAAGTGTGTGTGTGTGTGTTTGTGTGTGTGTGTGTGTGTGTGTGTGTGTGTGTGTGTGTGTGTGTGTGTGTGTGTGTGTGTGTGTGTGTGTGTGTGAATGATGTACTGTGTGGGTTATACCATTTTGACTTGTGTACCACCCTTTACACTTCCCCTAACTCCAATTTAGTAGTCCTCTTGATGTCATTCACCTTAGAAGTACCTGCGGACGAGGTGATATTGTATAACATCTGTGGCACATCTGATAACTGCGTAACACTATAGTAGAAATAACTAGATAGGCAGGAGTTCTATTCCCAATACTAGCAGCTGTATGTGTGAGAATCATGTACTGTGTGGGTTATACCATTTTTGACTTGTGTACCACCCTTTACACTTCCCCTCACTCCAATTTAGTAGTCCTGTTAATGTCATTCCCCTTAGAAGTACCTTTGGAGTAGGTGAAATTGTAAAAGCTCTGTGGCACATCTGATAACTGCACCACACAATAGTAGATATAAATACATAGGTAAGAGTTCTAATCTTAATATGGGTGTGGGTGTGTGGGTTTGTGGGTCATATATTATGTGGCTGATACCATTTTGATGGGTGTACCATACATGGCAGGTGACCACCTCCTGATGCCATTACTTTATATGGTGTGGTAATGGCACCTGCCTCACAGGCTAAGAGGGTGGTATTGAGGGTAAGAATTGAAAATGTTGGCAGTATGAGTGATATAGGGACCAGGCTAGCTGATTTGATGGCCAGGGATGGTTGATATATTGTGTGTGTGCAAGAGACCACATGGAAGGGGATTATGGCTGGGTGTAAGGTAGGCAGATCACAATTGTGCTATCAAGGTATGGACTGGAGGTGGAAGGAGGTAGGGCTTCTGCTGAAGGAACAGTATGCCAAGAGTGTTGTTGGAGAATGACATAAGTGTCTGATAGAGTGATGTTTCTGAAACTGTAAGATGATGGTGTAATGATGACTGCTGTTAGTGCATATGCTATGCAAGTTGGTTGTGCGATGGATGAGAAAGATAAATGTGTCAGTTGGATGACATGGTGATGAGTGTACCCAAGGGTAACAGACTGGACATTGCAGCAGATGTCAACAAGCATGTTGGTGAAGGGAATAGAGGGGATGGGGAATTGATAGTATGTATGGTGTTAAAAGGAGTGGAGATGGTGAGATGGTAGTGGAGTTTGCAAAAAGGATGGACATGGCTGTGGTGAATATGCACTATAACATGAGGGAGAAGCCTAGGGTGATATACAAGAGTGGAGTAAGATGCACACAGGTGGAATATATCCAATGTAGGAGGGCCAGTTGGAAGGAGACTGGAGACTCTAAACTGGTGACAGGGGAAAGTGTATTTAGGTAGCAAAGAACGTTTGTATGTGAGATAATGTTGGTGATCAAGATCGGGAGGAGTGTGGGGGGCAGCAGCAAGGATGAAATTATGTGAATTGAAAAAGTGTGCTTGTGAGGTGGAGTTCAAGGAAGAGTTGAGACAGGTACTCTGTGGCAGTGACAATCTAACAAATATCTGGTTAAGTACAGCACAGCTGGTAAGGGAGACAGCTAGATGTGTGCTAGACAGTATACAGAGACAGAGGTTGGTGAAAAAGGAGTTAAATTGTCAGAGAGATGAGGAAAGTAGACAGGAGTATGAGGAGATGATGTGCATGACAAAGAGAGATGTGGCAAAGGCTGAGGATGGGCATATGAAGAGTTCACTGGCAGGATAGATGCACTGAGCTAGGAAAGATGTGCAGCAGACAAGGGTGACAAGGGATAATTAGGTATATGTACTCACAAGTGCGAAGAATGTGTTGTGCACATGGACAGTGTACTTTGAGAGGCTGATGAATGAAGAGAATGAGACAGAAAAGGTTGGCTGATGTGGGTATGGTGAATCAGGAAGTGCAATGGCTTAACAAGGAGGATGTATGGATAGCTATGAAGAGGATGAAAACTGGCAAGTCTGTTGGTCCACATTACACACCTGTGGAACCATGGGGTTGTTTAGGGGAAATGGCAGTGTTGTGTTAGCCAGACTGCTTACTGATATCTTGGGAAGTGTAAGGTTACACGAGGACTTGAGAGAAAGTGCTTGGGTATGGTGTTATGAATGAGGTTGATGTGCAGAGCTGTGATAACTACAGAGGGATAACACTGACCCGTCACAGCATGAAGTTATGGGTAAGAATAGTAGAAGCTAGGTTACACAGGGAGGTGAGGAGTACTGGTCAGCAGTATGGTGTCATGCGTGGAAAGGGCACTACCGATGTGATGTTTACTCTGTGATTGTTACTGGTGGAATACAGAGAATGTCAGGAGTTGCTCTTTGTCTCTCTGGACTTACAGAAAGCATATGACTGGGTGCTTAGACAGGAGTTGCGGTATTGTATGATGAAGTCATGAGTGGAAGAGATATATGTAAGAGTGTTACAGGGTATGTACAAGGGTGGTGTGACAGCATTGAGGTCTGCACTGGGATTGATGGATGTATATAAGGTGGAGGTGTGATGACATCAGGGATCAGCTGTTAGCCCTTTCTGATTTGCAATGGTAATGGACAGGTTGACAGACAAGATCATACGGGAGTCACTGTTGACTTTGTTTTTAGCAGATGACATTGTGATCTGTATGAAGAGTAGGGAACAGCTTTTGGAGACCCTGGAGAGGAGAGAAATGAAGGACAACAGCACTAGGACAGAATATATGTATGTAAAGGAGAGGGACAAAAGAGGAATGCTGAGGATGCATGGAGTACAGTTGGCAAAGATGGACATGTTCAAATTATTGGGATAAACATTTCAGAGTAATGAGGATTATGGAGGACAGGTGTAGAAGAGAGTATAGTCAGGATGGAGATGGTAGAGAAGAGTGTCAGGAGTGATATGTGACAGACAAGTATCAGTAAACATGATGCGTAAGGTCTACAAGAGGATAGTGAGACCACCTATGTTATATGGGTTGGAGACAGTGGCATTGACAAAAGGGCAGGGGTCAGAGCTGCACATGGCAGAGTTGTAGATGTTATGATTTGCACTGGGCATGGCATGGGTGCATAGGTTTAGCAATGTGTATATGACAGTCTCAGCCCATATTGCACAGATGTGAGACAGTGTTGGAGAGGCAGCATTACATCAGTTTGGACATGTGCTGAGGAGGGGTGCTGAGTATATTGTGAAAAGGATGGTAAGGATGCAGCTTCCAGGTAACGGGAAGAGAGGAAGGCCTCAGGTGAGGTTTCTGGATGTGTTGAGAGAGGACATGCAAGTGGTTGGTGTGAGAGAGCAAGATTCAGAGGACAGGCAGAAATGGCAACATATGATCCATTGTGGCAATCCCAAATGGGAAAAGCCAGTGGACAATGAAGGGGGGTGTTGTAATGTCAGTCTTCACAGATTTGGCAAGGATTTGACTGACATAACACAACTCTATGTGTAAATGACTACAAATATGAGGCACACATATGGTCAGTGTGCAGAACACTGGACTTTTGAATGGTATGAACTCAGTATATAACATGCAGTTCAACACACACATCTGCAGCAGTACTTTACTCTGCACATGCTCTGTATAGTTGTCTTATCTTTACAAGACAAAATGTGTATCATAGTTATATGCACAGGTAACATATGGATATGTACAACATCCCAGTAGCTGGCCTAGTTACTACAGACAGAGCCAAATGCTATGGCCATCAGTGCTGTTCAGCAGTACATCAGTACAGCAAGTCTTGTTAAGACATATGCTTTCAAACCCCTATTTTCCATTATTACAGACCACCTACTGCATTCAATTACATGCTTACTTATTTCACATACTTTTTTTTCTGGGTACTTCAAAGATATATCATTTCTTTTTTTTTTTTCTAACACTAATTCAGCTTAGCACTGAGGGACTGTCTATGACAGAGGTTTGAATAGATGGCAACTTGTCTTTTGTAGGTAATGCTCATGACCATGTGATGGCCTGAGTACCAATTGGTGTTCCCCAGTTGCTGATTGCAGCATGCAGAGCAGCTGTGTAGTTATTCCAATAGCCAACCTCATGGCAACACACTCATATAATTGAGTATGCCATGTGGGCATTGGCCCTTTCCCTTACCTGTGAGGAAGTGATCCTTGAGGTGTATAAGCTAATATCTCTTAGAGCAAGACCTGTGGAGACAAGCCAACTAAATAGTGGAGAAGATTCAAGACTTAGTGGCAGAATGTGAAAATTGCTGTTATATGTTTTGAATCCTGATTGTTTAACAGGGCTTGTCTGAACATGCTACTTCTGCATGGGTTTCAGTCTGACAAATTTCTGTGTCTGTATAGCTTTCAACTGTAGGGCTGTCCATATAATGGCCAGAGGTTTGCCTGTTATGTTTGGTCTATTACCCAGACAGGTGTTCTCCGGGCTCAATACTGAGCACAGTTGATTATTTTGTTGCTGGCCAGAAGAAGGGTTGCTGGATACAGAGTGATTAAGGCATTTTTAAGCAGGTTTGCGTGGGTTTGTGCAGCACTAAGCAGTGCTAAAACACGGTTAAACTGATAGGCACTTAAACTGTGTAGACTTTGCTTAACGATGCTTACCAGTGCACAAATATGCTTAGCAGAGCTAACTACTGGTTAAAATTCACATTTAGGCAATGTGTAAACCTGCTAAGCATAGCTCAGCCCTGGTAACCATTGCTCACATTCCATTCTCATAAAATAGCAGAGTGATAACATCATGTCATATGTTTATTTAATATCCTTTACATAACATGATTTTATGTGCTCTTATTACAGTAGCAAGAGGTGTGATTATACTGTAGAGGAGACTTGGGTATACATGGGTAGTATCACTTTTTTATTTATTTTTTATACATAGGTAGTATCACATGTTATATGCACTCACACTTGCATGTTACACCAGCTACAGTACACTGGTTGACGAATATGATTCCACATATATTGTGTTATGAAATTAGTACTGTTGACACTGCTTTTCCAATGTAAAATTGGATTGTCTGTTGTAGTACTCCAACCATGCACCTCTGCAAGCAGAGTTGGGACTCTGAGTAATAAACTATCTTGTTCTTGGTGTTTCAGCTGTATGTTTTTATGTATCTCCTATTGGATATTAAAATGATATTATTATATTAACTGTAGAGTAGTATGTTTTTTCACCATGTCATTGAGGACTGCTGTCAAGTAGTAATGGCACACATTTCAGTTTCAGACTGTCCACTTCCTGTCTGTCCTCTGTGCAGATGTGCAGATATCAGGTATTGCTAAGGCCATACAACTATGTAGGTGCCCACTAGGGTTGCCAGCTGTCCGGTTTTTGACCGGACTATCCGGTTTTCAGTGAAATTGTCCGGTGAAATAAAATCATCAAAACCGGACTAATGAAGTCCGTTTTTTTTTTTTTTGTGCAGTCAGGAGTCAAGGAGGACTGAAACGTAAAAAAACTGAAACATACGCAAATTCAATTATGCAGACACAGTGCAAATTATCGCCGCCGCCCGTGTTCTCTCTTCTCTTCCCTTTTCCTTTAAGTATGGGCCGGCTTTAGTCATCAATCAGCTCATGCGTGTGTGCATGCTTATTCCATTCACCAGTGTGGTGGAATGGAAATAAATCGCGTGGAAATTTTAAGCAGCACAAGGGAATAAAAATGAACAGCTCTCTTCTTAGGAACATCTTGCCCAGAATTGCAATGGCTTTGCTTTCACAAGGTACTGGATAACAGATTATTACTTACTTTACCTCTTGAAAATGTTACCTGCATACCAATGGTACCTATATAGGTATGCTGTGTGCGGCCAACGGGATGATTTTGTTATTGTGTGTCAGAAATTAAATGCAAAGTTTACAAACAGGGTTGTAAGGCCGCATGCTTCTTGGCATCTCTGTCTTCTAGTTTCTTTTTTTTTCTGTGTGATTTTTTATTTGTATTTAAGAAAGATTTTTAAAAGCAGCGATTGCACAATTATTTTCTGCTATGTTGTGTCTTCTTTATCCTGACTGATCTAGATTGATAACATTAACAGCTTGAGAAGGGGAGGCTGACACTAGTAAGAAGTGCTTTGCTGTCTTTTCAGATGAGCTCCTGCTGCAGATGTGCATTTTGACAGGACAGGATGAATGAGGCTGTAAGATCTTGGCTGGGATGGATAATTTGTTACAATGGGTTTAGAGAGGTCTGAGCACCAGACACTAACTTCTAAATTTTATGAGCAGGTTTATGTTGTGAGGAAGGCAAAGTAAGCAGTAATAACATTTTCTGATGTACTGTACATACATCTGCATCATGCATTATGTGCACTTTTGCACATAAAGGAACAGATACACATTTCTAGTGTTGTGTAGTTGTGCTTAGAAGAATACAATGTTTGTCAGTAACTGTTGTAAAAATGTAAAAATGTTAAGCCTAAGGACTAGGTGGCCTTAAATTACCTCTCAGTACCTTGAATGTTTACATGTGGCACAAACATGTATTTTATTCAAATCCATATTATACAAAATGTATTTGTTTAGTTACTTGGACTTTTGACAAGAACCTGTCATAACAGTTTATCACTTAACTAGGGCCTTGAAGTTCCATGATGTGTATGCAGTGTATTCCTTGCAAAAGGGTGTGGGTGGAAGGAATAACAATAATAAGAAAAGACATTCCATTAAGCATCATAAAAACTAAAAGGAGGAAAACGTATTAATCGCATACACTGCAAACTAGCAGGTGAAATTCCTCTGTTTCTACTTACGATGCTTAGACTTCACTCCCACCCACCCATTGCAAAAATGATTGAAAGATATGTAATGAGATGCATTTATTTTTTCACAGTTGGCCTGCAGAACCCTGCATGAAGAAAACTACTATTTCTTTTGTTGGCAGAGTGTAGTGACAGGAGGGAGACCTCTAGGAAATGGCAGAAATTGGGTTTTTGACCATGTAGTCAGTTTTATTACTGGGCTCAGTATTGCTCTCCTGAAAATAAAGATATGTGTTTTTTCATAATTTGTGTACCGTTTATATTACCAAGCACATGGGTACCAATTCACCTCTTCCCAGTTTAGCACTTCAAGCAAAGAAGACTGCTACATCTGAGTTCAGATTGCATTTTTATTCCATTTGTTGCATCATGGCAAGGTGCATGCATTTGTGTTGGTTGACTAGGTGTCTTGGGATACTCTTGGTTGTAGTTAGCCAAGCATGTACTGTATTTTGAACATTTTGTTGCCATTTACTTTGTAACAAAGTGTGGAAAGCTTTCATTTCCACGTAGCCATTTAGGAGTTTTGAGATCAGTTATAATGCATACAGCCCAGAAATGGAAATTTTTGTTTTATTCTTTAAATTTAATCTGCCCAGTCTTCTTATTGCTTTGTTTAGCAAATGTGTATCAGTGGTTTGTACTATAAAATTTGAAATAAATGTTTTAAATTAAATCAAAATATCTGTAATCACTGTAGAAGTAAAGAAGACAGTATGCACACTGAAAGTTTTGAACAGTGTTTATGGCAACTGGGGAGAAATTGACTGAAATTAGGTATCCAGAACAGAAAAAGAGGGTATTCCCTCTGTTCAGCTGACATCACAGTGATGTCACAAAATGGGAGGGGCATGGTTGGGAGAGGGGTGGGAATGGGTGGAGTTATGAGTGATGTGAGGGGCGTGACCTTAGTCCGGTTTTAGCCACAAAGAAACCTGGCAACCCTAGTGCCCACATAGTTTTGTGCTGTTGACCTGGGCATTGCTCCTAGCTCCAACAAATGGGACGTCCTTCATATGGGCCTTGGCTCTATTACTTGCCTGTGTGAGGGACATTACAGAGGTGGTGGACTGCAAATTCACAGACAGTATGTGGGAATACTTCACAGGACAGGACATCTGGAGACAGCACAATCACATGGGGGACATATCTCCAGAATTGTGAACAGATTCTATGTCATCATCAGTGCTGTTATACACATGGTGGGTTGATAGGTTGACAGGATTTGTGTGGACATGCATTTAGTGAGTGACTTCACATCTGACAGTGATATGTCTCTGACATACCTCTCCACTGACATGCTGTCCACAGACTGGCCACATGTTTGCCTGTTATGTTTTGTCCATTCCCCTTGACAGTTGTTGTCCTTGGAAAATCAGTCAGGGACTCTGGGGAATGCAGTTAGTAAATATTAAAATCCATTGGTATTACTGCCTTTAGATTCCTTATAAAGGATATGTTAAAACAAACCCAGCAACATCAGCAACAGACTAAATGTCTGACAGCAATATGTCCAATCTATGCCTGTGTTTGTGCCTCTGTGTCCAAATGATGTCAGGCTTTGTCTAGATGTCATGCACTATGAGACTCAGACGTATTTAGTAGCATTATTTCTTGCCTTCATTCCTCCTACCATTCCAGTGATGTAGTAGACTCACAGACATGTTACAGTGAAGAGGTCATAGACATCAGTCATGAGCCTGTACATTCTGAGGTGAACTGTACATTTGAGAGGTCTGTGCATGTCTGGCCATTGTTGACAGACTGTCGAGACTGTGTGCACATGTCATGTGTACATGTTATTTGGGCTGTGTATGGAGGGGGAATAGATGTAAGTGTTATGGCTCCTTTTTTATCTGACTGTGCATGCTGCTCCAGTGTCTACTGGTCTATTGGCTGTATGCCTTTGTAGCGGCAGACTGAGACGTGTCCTGTACCATGGTCAGGATTCAGAATACATTGAGAATTGGACTATATGTAGGGGTAGTGCGTGACTGGAAAACTATTATGTATTTCTTCACACAGTCTATATACGCTACTGTTCATCTGACCTACCAGTATGTGTCTGTGATGGAATTGCTTGCGGGTATGCACTTTCACACTGGTGTTTGATTTTTGGTGCTGTAACATCCCTGTAGTGCCTGACATCTCAAAGTGGGATGAAAACACATTCACTGACATTGAGCTTATGGCCATTGCTCTGACACCAGATGTTGGTCTCAGTGAGGCCTTTCTATAGGATGTCAACATCACTTGGGTAGTTATTAGCTCCCAAATTGCAATTGTCTGGAAACATTATCAGCCAGAGTCCCTTCATGTTGGCATGGACTTCAGAGAAGTTGATACCAAATAGGAGAGGACCCAGGACTGAACCCTGTGGAACTCCACCCGTGACTGGTTGGCAGTCTGACTTGGGCTCAGCTACTTTCACACAGTGGGTTCTATCTGTGAGATAGTTTGCAACCCACCTACTGTTATAGGGGTTGATGCATAGCTTAGTGAGTTTATCCATAAACCTGAGTGGGGAATGTTATGAAAGGGTGGGGCAGATTGAGGTAGGCTGTATGAACCACCTTGCCTTCATCCACAGCTCTGGTGACTGACTCAAAGAAGTCAACCAGGTTGATTGAACAGGCATGATCTACCCTTCACAAAATAAAACCGTGTGGGATTCTGAGTCTGGAGATTCCCATATCCCTGTTTCTTTGGTCCATGATGATGCATTCCATAACTTTGCATGAAAGCCTTGTCAGGCTAATGGGGCGATAATTCCCAGGGTCTCCAACCACTCTTTCTTTGTAAAGAGGGATAACTGTAGCAGTGCACCAGTCAGTAGGGACAAAGCCTGAGGTGAAGCTGTGATTTAACTGGGCACACAGGTGTAGTGCCAGTTCACTCTGTAGTTCATGCAGAAGACAGCCAGGGATATTGCCAGGTCCAATAGAAGCTGTATTCTTGGTCTTGGACAGTGGTGTGTTAATCAAAGCAGCAGTACTACTGGGTGCCTGGCAGTGTAGTGGTATTGTGATTGGTCCTTTGGGAGTGGGGAGAGGGATAAAGTTTACACTCAATCTGTGTGCCAGTATATTGGCAATAACTGTTGCCTCAGAGGAGTTAACATTGTGCAGTAGATCAGAGCACATGTTGGTATTGTCGTGGAGATTCTTTACATAACTACAGGAGGTGTTGTGGATGTCTTTACTGTGTGCAGCAATTTTGTTTTCACAGCTAGCTTTAGAGTATTTGAAGAAGAATCTCATCATTTTGTTGAGGATGTTAGGGATTTTTTTTTCCAGTCTTGGGACTTCACCTTATTCCATATCAGTTTCCTCCTTCTGTTGTAGAGTTTTTTTGGGCAGGAGACCACCAGATTGGCTTCCTTTTTCTGGAGAGGAGCCTCTTGTTTCTATTGGGTATGGCAGAATCCCTACATTTGTGTACATGTTCGTGCTGCATTGGTGTGTGTTTGGAGGTCATGCAACTAGTCTCCATTTCCATGGGTGCCATGAAGTTAGCCACCTCTGATCTTTGGAGGCCAAAGTTAGCTTTGGAAATGTTTTTCATGGTGGTTACCATTGCAGGGGGGTGGGAGGGATGTGGATTTCTAAGGTGATCACATTGTGGTTAGATCTAACCATGGCAGACATGACTATTGGTGTACAGTAACAGTCACCCATTTTAGTACTGACTAGGTCAATAATGTTGCTACCTGTAGTGGGTGTGGAGAAGAGCTGGTCCAGGCCATTGGAATGAATGCATTACCGTTAACATTGGGCAAGTACATTGATACATGGGTAGCTTTCACAGTTAGTGCAGGGATAGTAGAGGTCAACCAGTATGATAGTGTTAGGTTAGACAGTAATATTCTCCAGGGCACTTAGGAATGTGAGGTTTGATACTTGAGGCATGGTTGGGAACCTATAGCAGGATACAACTTGAATTGCTGTCTTACCCTATGTTAGCTACACCTGCAGTATCTCTGGTGCATTATCTTGGGCTACGAGTGTGGACATGTGTGCATCCTTTGTGAATAAGGAGTGCTTTGAGTGAGTGCCTTTTGAGATTTAGACTTCTAGTGTTGAGCAGCATGACCCTCAGATTGCATTTGCGTCTTGTAGCTGTTATATATTTATGTATATTTATGTGTACATATGTAGATATATATATATATATATATATATATATATATATATATATATATATATATATATATATATATACATAGATATATATGTGTGTGTGTGTGTGTGTGTGTGTGTGTGTATGTATTTATATACTTTTATATATATATATATATATATATATATATGTACATATGTATATATATATATATATATATATATATATGTATGTATGTATATGTATATATTTTACATGTATTTCTCTATAGATATATTTTTTTGTCTATATTTGTCCATATATATGCATTACCATACATAAATACATGTATATATAGAACACCTGACTGATTCTACAGAATCTTTTCCCTACTATTGAATGACTTTACTGGCTGATATGTTTGGAAAAGCATCAGACTTTTGTAGAGCTTGCATTGTGTAGTAGTGCACTGCTCTAACTATGGTATGCAGGGACCCAGGTTCAAGAGTTGGCAGGACTGATACTTTTGTTGCAAGGTAGGACAGTTGCTGCTGAAGACAGAGAGCTAAGGGCAATAGTTCAAAAAGGTCCCTAGTTTTGGCCCCTTGACCCCCTGTTGTCATCCTTTGGACAGATTTGTAACAGTAAGAGGTTTGAGGTATGGATCTGATGTGCAATTCCAATACATATATATTTAAACATATATATATATATATATATATATATATATATATATATATATATATATATGTGTGTCTATATATAAATATATATGTCTATATTTATATATATGTATATGTATATGTATATATATATTTTTTTTTTTTTTTAATGTACATAGATATATCTGTATGTATTGATTTGCTTTTCTATCTATACAATGTATTTCTAAATGTATACATTTCATATGTATAGCTCTACATATATGTATTTATTTGTATATGTGTATTTGCATCTCCATACACATACACATTTATATATATGTGGATATAAATATATATATATATATATATATATATATATATATATATATATATATATATACATACAAAACTTGACTAATTCTACAGAATCCTTTCCCTGCTGTTGAATGACTCTACTGAATGATATGTTTGAAAAACATCATACATGACTGCAGCTCAGAAGACTCAGTGGTAGACTGCTGTGGCTATGGTGTACAGGGTCCTTGGTTCAAGACGTGCAAGGGCTGATTATTTTATTGCTGGGCATACAAAAGGCTGTTGGATACAGAGTGATTAAGGCACTTTTAAGCTGTTGTAAACGGGTTTGTGCAGGTTTGCACTGAGCTATCCGCTTACGTCAGCTTAGCTTCGCTTAAGTCCGCTTACGTCCACTTAAACCTGCACTCATTTTAAATAAAGAAAGGAAAAAAAGGAGACAGGAAAGTGGTGAAATGGGGGCAAGCAGGGGGAAAAAATAAGATGAGAGGCAGTTAGTGATGCACAGGACAGGTGTAGGAAAGGACCACAGCTCTGCATTTCGTTGACAGCAACAGCTGATATGAATCTGGGCAATTTGGAATTTAGAGCCTCACACCCCACAGGGAGGGGTGTGGGTGACATACAATAATGATAATTAATGGGGTAGATTGAGTAAGGGGACCATGTCTCTAGGCAAAATGCAGAGCTATGTATGGGACTTTTTTGGGAGGACAGATGCCCTTTATTTTAAGGTGAGAGTGGGATGTTGGGGAAGGAGTGTAGGTAAGTGTGGGTAGGAACGTTTGGTAGGAGAGGTTGCATTTGCAGACAGATGAGACACACAAGACAGCAGACAGGGGTGATGTGTGACACCTGGTGGGGGAGACAGCTTGGATGGGGAGGGTGGTTGGGAATCAGATGCCCATGAGCCCCCTAGATTGTAGTAGTGGCGCTGATGTCCCCACCCAATGGCAGTCATCACTACTCCTTCACGGCCTTGAAGGTGGCTGAGCTGGAGGGGCCAGCTGCCCCTCAAGCTGTACCAGTCTGTCCTCCACCTGGCATAGTCATTCATCCAGCTCTGACTGGAGGACACTGCACACCATGCCACGAACCTCTCGCCGGGTGACAAGATCCTCACTGTGGCTACAAGCAGGGGGAGGACAAGCCCCATCCCCTGCAGGGGTTCCACGCGAGGGTGGTGCAGGACCAGCAGATGCAGGAGGTCCAGGTTGGGTCCCAGATGTGCTGGGACCCGGTGCCTCAGCCAGGTGAGGTGGGAGAGGCAGATCCACTGGGATCGGCCTTCCTAAATGTGCTATGGCGTGAGAATTAACAAGGTGTATTGGTTAGTTATGAACAAAACATTTCAACATTAGTTGAAACAGCATTCATGGGTGTTCCAATTGACCCAGAACAATGGAATTGTAACAGTGGAATGGCAAACGGAACAAATGCAAAAATGGAATGGCAGTCAGGATTGCAACAGTATGCCAGTTATATTTATGGCAACAGGCCCACAACAATGGTTATTCAACAAGTTATGTTAGTATGCACACAGTTTCAAATATAATAACCAAAATAGAACAAAGGTCCCAACAGTAAGTTTTGGTAACAACATACCTATATTACATTTTGTGCAATTATTGGAGGAGATGAATGATGGGGGAAGAGGAAGTAATTCCATTAACAACTGCATTCAGTGCCACTTCTCAATACACTACTGTTCAGTACTCTACAGTTCTGCCCTCCCTTAACCTCTACCTGGGCCATAGAGCTACTACAGCACCTACACACCTGTACATATGTGCACGTGGAGTACTATGGGGCAAGGTATGACAACTCTACATACGTAAGTTTAGGAGACTCATACCTGCCATACTTACTGGTACAAGTAAGAATGTGTTCCCTGTCCTGCTCTTCTGTAAGTGTGCTTTTGGCATACTTGTACTGTGATGTTATCTGGGTGCAAGTTTCTTGGCAACAGGGGAAACTATCTGTGACAATGTGACACTTGACAGGACTGCATAGTGTATATGGCTAGCGTGCTTCTATTTAGAACATTTGTACGCATTTCATACATATACCCGTCATACTGCTTCTACAAATATTTCTTTACCTGTGGGGAAAATATCTCTGCAGAATAGATTAGTGTTTCTACCAATATTCAAGTTTACAGCTGTCGAACTAGAAAGACATGTTAGTAGCAGTCCCTGGAACTGAACCATGATGTATTTATGTGTATAAAAGGGAACTACAGACCAAGTCCTTATCAGACTGAGTGACTGGGTTAGTGTTGTTTGTTATTTGAGTTATTTCTGTTTGGTACATACTTTTCTACACACTTTTCTTTTTATCAAATGTCTTTTCATTTGTTTTCCATAATAAGAACAAAAAACTGTTGATGTTACTGTTTACACAATATGAGCAGATTATTAAAACTAGACATATGAACATTTTAATAAAACATACTTCAATTTAGAATCAACTCAACACACTCTACTTTTGCAGTCTGCACCTATTAGTCTGTCATACTTTCCTGTACATTCAGAACTACATACAGCTGAAATGCAAAGGTTAACACAACAGCACAACACATTACTGAAGAAAATATTTACTTTTGCATTTTGTCATAGGTTCATAGGTTCATAGGTTCATACTAGGCTGTCTGCCCTAGGGCATTTATAAGCCTAGCCAGAATGTGTTTGACTTTCGCCACCCATTTTAAATTTATTTTGCTATGCCCTTTTTCGAGGTTAGTATACTGTGCCTCTGTCTAACAGTGATACAGAAGTGATACCCGGGGTAAACCTACGATCTCCCATCCACTCATCAAGATTCCTCTTGAGGAGAGTCAATGAGGGACTCTGCCAAACCTGGACTGGGATTTTATTCCAGAGTGAAGGGAGCCTCTGGGTTATGAATCTGTCCCTCCAGCATGTCCTATTTATTTCAGTGCTGAGGTTCAAGTCTCTCAAGCGCGTAACTCAATGGGATTTGGATTTTCTGAGGTGCAGCATGTCCATTAATTCTGGGTTGGACATGGCTTTATACATCAGGCACAGATCGCCTCTGAACAGGCGGTATGCCACTGAGTAGAGCTGGAGTTTCTTTAACCGGGCAGCATATGGCATCTGTTTGAGCCCTTTGATCCTCTTGGTGAGGTACTTTTGGGGTCTTTCCAGTTGCTGCAGGTGTCTGGTAAGGTACATCCCAAAGGGGCATTGTACTCAATTATGGGCCTGATGAGGGATGAGTAAAGAGGCACGATGACCTCCCCTGATCTAGAAGTGAATCCCTTCATGATTAGGTGGGCTATATAAAATGTTTTTCTAACCACTTTGGCCATGTGGTTGTCAAATGAGAGATTGCTATCAACTTGGGTCCCCAGGTCCCTAATTACTTCTTCTGTACTTAATGGATTACCACCTATGTGGTAATTTGTGGGCACTTTGTTTTTGCCAAAGGGGATGACTATACACTTTTTGGCATTTAGCTTGAAGCCATGGCTCTGGCACCAGTTGTCTGTTTCTATGAGGCCCTTTTGGAGGATGCTTGTGTCAGCTGGAGAGTTGATTATGGCACCCAGTTTGCAGTCATCTATGAACTTAGTCAGCCACAGTCCTTTCGTGTTGGCCTGTACCTCCAAGAAATATATACTGAACAAGAGAGGTCCCAGGACTGAGCCTTATGGGACACCACTTGTAACTGGTTTGGAGTCTGACATGGCTCCAGCAATTCTAACCATGTGGGTTCTGTCCTTGAGCCAGTTTGCAACCCATCTAGTGACATAGGGGTTTATATTTAAGCTGGTGAGCTTATCTATAATGCCCGAGTGGGGTATTGTATCGAAGGCTTTTGCGAGGTCCAGGTAGGCTGTGTGGACCACCATCCCCCCGTCAATGGCCTTGGTGACTGTTTCAAAGAAATCAACCAGGTTTAAGAGGCAGGATCTTCCCTTAACAAAGCCAAACTGGGTAGGATCCAGTGTCTGTAGGTCCCCAATATCTTTATTTATGAGATCCATGATGATCCTTTCCATAGCTTTGCAGACCAAGCTAGTCAGGCTTATGGGGCGATAGTTTCCAGGGTCCGTTGAGGCACCACCTTTGTGGAGAGGGACCACTGTTGCTGTACGCCACTCTTTGGGTACATATCCTGTAGTAAGGCTGAGATTGAACAGTAGTTTTATGTTTGGGTTTAGCTGTTCTTGGAGTTCATGTAGGACGCAGCCCGGGACACCATCTAGTCCCATTGATGCTGTGTTTTTTGCTTTGGAGAGGGTGGCTCTTACCTGAGCATCTGAGATGTCAGGGGGCAGCACTCTGCTGGGATAGATATTTGCCCTTTTGGTGAGGATGAGGGGGAGAAGTTTGCGCTGAACCTGACAGCTAGGATGTTGGCAATGTCTGTGGGTTCAGTGTATTTTTTGTCATTTTGGACTAATTCTGAGCATATCTGGGAATTCCCACCCAGGTTCCTAACATAACTAAAGAAAGCCTTGTGATTATCCTTAGTGTCCTGTGCAATTTTTCTCTCGAAGCTGGCCTTTGATGATTTTATGAGTGCCCTTAGTTTTTTGCTAATACTGATCAGAGATGCCTTCCCTTTTTGGGATTTTGCTCTATCATGTAGTAGCTTCCTCCTTCTATTGTATAGTTTGTTTATGGCTGGGGTCCACCAGACAGGTCGTCTGCCTTTGGAGGATTGGGTCTTGGTTTTATTTGGGATTGCATGATCCATGCAGTCCTGAAGGTGTTCATAGAATGCATTTATAAAGAATTCTGCAGTCTGGGCCGTATTTTCCACAGGCCCAGGGGCTTTGAAGGATTCCACCTCGGTTTTGAGGAGTGTGAAATTTGCTTTAGAAGTTTTTCACTGTGGTTTTCTGGGCAGGGGGTGGGGTCGGGATGTGAATATCCAGTGAGATTAGTTTATGGTCTGATCTTACCAGTGAGGGATACACTTCTGGTCTGGAGCATAGAGTCCCCATGTTGGTGATGATCAGGTCCAGTATGTTTTCCCCTCTTGTGGGAGTGGTAACAAGTTGTTCCATAGCATTTGAGTTTATGAATTCTAGGAACCTTTGGGCAAGGGTGTTGGAGCTAGAGTAATGCTCCCAATCTATGTTTGGGTAGTTGAAGTCGCCCAGTATAATGGTGTTAGGAGAGACCTTCATATTTTCCAGTGTTCTCAGGAAGGCCGAGTGGGGTTCCTGGGTTTGGGAGGGTGGTCTGTAGCAGGCTATAAACTGGAAGGCAGTTTTACCCACTGTTAGTTGCACATGGATAGTCTCCGATGCTTCGTGCTTTGCCACCAACCTGGAGGTGTGGGTATCTTTGATGAATATCGATACTCCCCCTCCTTTTGTGGTTCGGTCCAAGTTTTGGGCCGAAAAGCATGGTATGAGGTATAACCTGGTAGTGCTGGGGTGCTCTCAGGAGCCCTGAACCAGGTTTCTGTTACTGCACAGATATTGATGTTCTCCATGCTAAGGAGAGTTTCGAGTGTGTGCATCTTGAGGTTTAGAATTCTAGCGTTGAGTAGCATTACTCTTAGTTTCTTATCCCTTGTGATACCTATGGAGGTGGGTTTGTCTTTTGAGCCTTGCCTAAAAAAGGCACTATGGGGGTAGCAAGAGCCTTTGCCAATATCCGAAAGCCCAGGGGTGACAGGTGCAAGCCGTCCCTAGCAAAGCATCGTGGCTTGTCGTGCATATCATCCCAAGCTGATAGGCATTGGATCCCCTTTGAATGACACCAATACTTAAGCCAATTGTTGAAATTGATCATCTTGTCTTCATACTGTGGCATCATTCTTGGTGAGGGTAAGATGCTACTCAAGGTCAGAGTCATACCAGCCTGGGCTACATGCTCAGAGAGCTCCTCTATGTCTCTTTTCATGTAGTCCAGGGAGGTACGTCTCAGGTCATTCACACCAGCATGGACAATGACTGAGTCATATTTGTACTTGCCTTGGAGTGACCTGAGTGCTTGTGTTATGTGGCGGATCCTAGCGCCAGACAGGCTGCTCACCGTGACCTTCTCCTTGTTCAGCCTGGTGGCGGGGCGTCAGTGTGCCTGACGATAGAGTCACCTATTACAAGTGTATCAGGTGTGTTGTTTAGCCTTAAGGGCTGTGACTGTTGCACACTGGCTTTGTGAGATATGTGTTGCACGTGTTTTTTTTGGGGTAGCGGTTGCTTGGGTGTCTGCTTTGGAGGTCTCTGCTGCTTAGGCAGATCTTTATTTAGAGCCTCCAGTATGTTTTTGTGTGATTATGTGTTTGGTTTGCTGTCGTGGTAGGTCTATGTGAGACTGGAATTGTAGTGAGTGTGGTTTCCTTCTCCTCCTGACTGGTTTTGCCAGTACTGAGTTGAGAGAGCTTAGCCTCCAGTTTGGCTATATGGTTGCATCTCTCACATGTGTTGGAATTTGTTGGGAGGAGGAGAGGGTTGTCTGTGTACATGAGGCAGTTGTAACATTGCCTCAAGATTCCCATATTCACCAGCTGGACCAGAGGAGATTGACAACTGACCTTTGGACGTGCTAGAATAATATTGGGAATTTCTTTATAATTGAAAACAAGGGCCAATGGGGAGCGAGGGTGTAGTGCTTTTAATTTTTAGTGCTGACTTATAATTGCTTTAGTGAGCAAGTGCCAGGTAACAAGTGCAATGTGTTACAGGTAACTTAAAATGCAAATGCGACAAACAGTAACTTTCTTTCAAGCGAAGCAAGGAAATAAGTACAGTAAGCAATGCAGATATCACTAGGGATCCACAGAAGCGCTGAGAAGCCGCGTTTAGTATACTTATATGAGAGATGTAAAGACAGGGCTTCATCCAATACTAGGCAACCTAGGCAGTGGCCTAGGTCACAGTGCTGGCTGGCTGGTCTGGCTACAGCAGTAATTAAAAAAGAAAAGAAAAACTTTCCTGCTTTGTTCCCTACCAAAAAAAAAAAATAATCCTGCTTTTCTCTCTCAGCATCCATACCTTTTAGTCAATGAGATTGTGATGAAGAGGTGGAGCACGATTCGATCACAGCAGAACCGGTAGGAAATTTATTAGGTTATAAGATGGATTTTTTTCGTGTCAACAGCACTGAGCTGAGATGGTGTGCAGTAGGACAGCCAAGCAGGTGTGACCTGGGATTTTTTATTATGCAATTCTTTTTGTGTCAACACCGCAAACTCAAACCTTGAACCTTAATTACAGGAAACAACATCTTTAATCCTCTACATCACCTGCAAAATCCTGCATTAACTGTTTTTCTTTGGTAAATTACTAAGGATTGATATTACACTCACTCAATGTTAGTCATTAGTGTTTGCCAGTCTTTGTTGTTCACAACATACATGTTGATGGTTCAACACCTGTTCTGATAACTTTTTAAGTGATTTGGGGTAGTCTGCTTCTATTTGCATCCTCTCCTGCTGAACTTTAGGGTAGTCTGCTTCTATTTGCCTCCTCTCCTGCTGAACATCTGTAATTTTTGCTCATATTTATACCGAGTCCTTGAGTAACTCACTTAACCAGATAGTGCTTTGGGACAACTGAAAATTTGGTCTAGGCTCCTCAATGATCCCCCTAGTAATTAGGACCTGTGAACCCTAGGAAGGAAGGAAATTGATTGTAAAGGAAGGAAATTGAGTGTAGTCAACAAAATCATCATCACATGAGCCATGTTCTTTGGGAGTGATCCTTGGCTTCGTTAATGGTGACAGTGTGTTTATTATATAGCTGCAAATAAATTGGACAATATAACTATGTATATGTTTTACATTTAGCTTGTTTTTAATGGCACACAGGTATGAAATGCATTGTGTAGGCTACAACAATTTATCTACCACTTAGTGTATATAAGTAAAATTATTTTTTTTTTGGTAGCTGCTTCCTGTAGTACATAGTTTGAATCCATCAGCTTTCATTGGTCTTCTGTGTTACTCAGCCAAGTTACTTCACCAGACAATACTACTGAGCTGCTCCTGAAAATGGACACATGTCTAGTGGGCTGTCAAAGGCTGTTAGCAAATTCATTATACAGTTGTCTTTTGAATTCACATAGACATTAATTTGTATTTTACTATATGCTAAGTATGAATCCAGCAATGTATTTTCTAGATTAATGGATTGCCATATGCATTTCTACTAAATGTGAGTTTTGGGAGAAGTTTACTGCTTCTCATGCTAAGTCTGTTTTCAGCGAGAAAGTGTTTTGTTTTGTTTAGAAAATGTCTTTCATTGTTTTTTCCCTAAAAATTTAAATAGTTTTAAATGAAATCCAAATCTCTGAGATAATTGTAAAAGTAATGAAGAAACTGTTATGTAGACTGACAGATAAGAACAGTGTTTATGGTACTGGGGAGAGACAGCCAAATAATGGGTTATTGGTGTGGCTGGCAAGATACTGATTCATTACTCCGCATAAGATCCCATTTGTCCACAGTCATTTAACATTGGAGGTGTATGTTGCAAAAATATAGCATTATTAGCCATTCAAGTAGGTTATACCCATACAGAGTGATGTCTGAAAGGATAGCTATTCTTGATGACAGAGAAGACATAGGGAGATCAAAAAATGAGATGTAGGTGTACTGAAGTATAGATCCAACTCCAAAATAATAGTATGATATATGTAGTACTATTTCTTTTTTTTGTATGACTTGTGGCTTGTTGAACAAAAGCTGCTGCAGCATTTATATTGTCTGTAATTGTTTTGCTTTATTCATTGCATTTATGCATGAATTCATTCATCGATAGGCCTGGATTGTATGATATAATCGAAACATGTTAAATTTTTGTAATATATTTTGCGGCACCTTATTTACAGCCTCCAGCAACTGCAAACTGATTGGCATTTGTCAGGTCATATAGTCTGCATTATCAGAACAGTCCTATCTTCAGTACCCATTATGTAGTCATTGTTGCCTATTACTGTGGTACAGTCCTCTCTACTAGACAGGATTGTAAAGGATTGCTTCATTTGATGAAAAATTGTTACTCTGGCTGTTAGTACAGAGGACTAAAGCCAACATTTTAATGAGCTATTTCTTATGGCAGAGTTGCACATTTTGAATCATCCCACATTGATTTACCGACTGTATCACATTAAGCAAGTCAGTTATCTAGATAGTGCCTTGCAGCAAGTGAGAATTTGGACTAGGCTCCTTAATGGTCTTCTGGACTGCATGCCTAGTAACAATGAACCTGTTATCAGTTCTTGTTAGCCAGCCATCTCTTATTCCATAGTTGTTCTAGTACAGGAAATCATCATTATCATCATCATCATCATCCCCCTTTTTCCCATTTTTTGCATGGGATCAGGATGTTAACTGTCACAATCTCTCTCAATTCAATGCCACACTCCTACCTTCTTCTCGTGCCTGACTGTCACAGATTTTCTCTCACACTATCCATGCACCTTTTTGCTGGATGCCATTGTTTCCTCTTACCTTCTTCCTGCCTGTTCTAATTTCTTTTTCACCAGATTGTCTTCTGCTTTTCTGCACATGTGCCTAAACCAATCTATTATCTTTGATAAATAACAGAAAAAAATGCTCTGCAGCCGATATCCTATGACCACTGTAGTAATAAACAAGTTTATTTAAAACATACAAAGTCGCGAACCACAAATCCACAACAGTACTCCAAGGTCAAGCGCTTTCGTCAATAGACTTCATCAGAATAACTTGTTTATTACTACAGTGGTCATAGGATATCAGCTGCAGAGTGTTTTTTTTCTGTTATTTGTGCTGTTTGCCAGTCTTTCACACCACCTTTTAGTTTTCTATTATCTTTGATATTTTCTGCAATTGTAGGTGTTTTGGCTCCTGCTCTTGTGTCCTCATTCCTTTGTCTGTCCCAGAGAGTGCACCCTACTACCCATTTCAGGCCCTTCATTTCCATCCTCTCTAGCTTCCTCATCTCTTCTACCTTTACTGGCCAGGTTTCTTTACCAAACAGTAGTACTGGTTGCATCACTGTTTTGTGACAGATTGAGTATCATTTTATAGTTTAAATGCTCTGAAATGGGTACTTTTGCCATCACTCATTCATACATTTTGTATCACTGCTTATTGGAAAAAAAATGCTCAAACTAAAAATTTAAAATGCACTCTAACAAATGTGACTGTATTAAACAAGAAATACAGTTTAGAACAATCAGGAAGGTGAATCAATGAACACACACACATTTACATATGGTCCTAAAAATGTAAGCAGGGAGATCATAGTTTGAAAACAGTCTAGGAACCAAGCTATACTTAATCTTCCACTGGCTAGGTACATTTTCAATTAATATGAATTTTCAATCCATTTTCAAGGAGTGTGAGTTTCAAGGGCAGAGAAGTTCATTATTTTTCATGTTAAGTCCAAAATAAGTTTACTGTCATTCATGCTAAATCTGTTTTCAATTTGCAGCTGTTTTGTTTATCAAATGGCCATCAGTGTTAGTGCTATAAAATTTAAATAAAAGTTTTAAATTAAATCCACATCTCTGTAATCAATGTAAAAGTAAAGAAGAAAATTCTATGCACATTGGCAGTTTTGAACAGTGTTTATGGTAATTGGGGAGAGAAACCTAAATAATGGGGTACTTGAATGACTGTGGAGTATGGGAGAGGGTGATCCATTCCCTGCCTAGGACCCCCCTTGACCATGATCTGGGTCTGTGTCAGAATGCTGGACACTGCCAGGATGTAGTGTAGACTTACTGGTTATCAAGCCATATGCATTTTACACTACATGCCACTTGATAGAATGATATTCTTTCCTATTGACATATTGTAGTCCTTGGACACCTAGTGGTGTCTTTATGGTCATGCATGTGCAATCTATAAAACTCAATACTTTAGGGAAGAAGGCAAAAACACAGAAGCCATGCATAGTGGCTGTTTTTTTATGGTGTGTTAGGAAACAGATACGCTCATTTACATGCTGAAGTAGCATACTGAGAAATACACAGAGTATTCTGAATTGTGATGCCTGTGAAATGCCAAGTGTGTTCCTTGTTTGTCTTTGGAAGGTCCCCATAGCTAAAACAGTGCATTCTTCCTTAGCCTGTTCATTGGCAGGACATGTCAACCAACCCACAAATAATATCTTTCCACTAGAAAAGGTCTCACATCTGCTAGCGGATTAGCTGGTAGTAGGTCATGTGCCTTCAATATCATTTTTGTTTAAGCCATGTACCACCATATTGCACTACTATATGACAGGTAGTAAAGTTTGTTGAAAATAAAAATAAATAAATAAAAAGATTGCAGAAATAGATGAGAACAGAAATTAAAGTTGTAGGTGAAAAAACAGAAAAATGCTTCTGGACATTAGTTACTGTTCTTCAGGGAACTTTGTAAGTGTAAAAGAACCATTGATTCATGTGAAGTCAGTTTAAATATTTTGCAGAAAGACATGGATTAGACACACCAAGAAAAAACAATAGACACTAAAGTGACTTGCAGTTACTGCAGATGACTAAGGCTGTGAGCCGTTAATGAACTGCCATCTGTAGCTCAGGGTACAGGGTTTGATTCTTTCCACCTTCATATGCCCTCTGTGTGACACTCAGCAAGTTGCTTAGACAATAGTTTCGGGTTGCCCCTAAAAAGGAGACTTGTATCCAGTGGGCTTACTCAGTTTACAAATGAATAAAAAGTACATGGGTCAGACAGTATCTTAGGCAGTTGAAGGTAAACAATGCTCCAGGTTCTGAGCAGATTGGGATATAATATAAAAGGAGAAACAAACAAAATGAACCAAAAAAAAAAGGAGCTCAAACAGGCACTCGCAAAAGTCCAAAAATGTGCTAAATGCTGAAATTAACGTGTAAGCAGTTTATTAACAAACTAAACAACGTTTTCGTCACCCTTCTTGGGTAACTTCATTAGAAATAAATTACGCACACAAGTGTAGTCACATTTAAAAGTTCACTTCAAAGCGACGTAGTTGTTCCAACCAATCAACACAACTCATTAATGAAACAGTAGTAAGAAAATTTAAAGCACCACAGGTTAATATACTTAAAGTAAACCTGTGGTGCTTTAAATTTTCTTACTACTGTTTTATTAATGAGCTGTGCTGATTGGTTGGAACAACTATGCCGCTTTGAAGCAAACTTTTAAATGTGACTACACTTGTGTATGTAATTTATTTCTGATGAAGTTACCCAAGAAGGGTGACGAAAACGTTGTTTAGTTTGTTAATAAACTGCTTACACATTAATTTCAGCATTTAGCACATTTTTGGACTTTTGCAAATGCCTGTTTGAGCTCCCTTTCTTTTTGGTTCAGATTGGGATATACACTGAACATGAGATGAAATAAGTAAAAATAATGTTGTTCCAATGTACTTAATATTTGTACAATTACATCTTGAAAACAGGAAATCATATTGCTTATTTATACAAAAGAAAATGCAAGAGACTCTAAGATGCGCCATCCCGTTATATTGCTAAACAACTCCCTAAAAATAATTTTGCTTGAATAATGATGACGTGAATAAATAGATGAGAGAGGAACAGGGTACAAGCACATCAGTATGTTTCAGTGTGGAGATATCAACTTTAGAAGCCTGTTTTATATTTCATAATATTCTAAAAAATATACAACTCTTAGGGCACACAAAATGTATTCTGTGTTTATTGGTGTTACAGCAACATTTAAGTCATTTAACTGGAAAAAGATCTGGATGACCATGACAAGTCACCATAACAGTGAACTTAATTGCAATTACTGAAGCATTACATGGTCCAAGGTAAAAATCTCCACAGAAAGGCTCCTAGGAGATGATTTCCGAGATGACAAGCTTGAGATGGACCAATCAGCCTATCCCCTTCTTGTATACATAAATTATGTATTCTAATATTATAGATAAAGTTGGGAGAGACATGTCAGAAATAAGAAGAAAGCTTTGCTGAGTTCTAAGATTTGGTGACAAGTTAGTACCAGCAACCAGTCTTACTTAACAAAAGGTAGCCAACTTAGAATCTTTTACTGAACAGAAATATCTAATTATAAATGTTAACATAAAATAATTATACTATATAGTGATACAAACAGAAAAATAATAGATAAAATAAAGGGAAAGGACTTAGAAGTGGGTGATTCCTTTTTATACCTAGGTATGATGTTGTTTAAATGCAGACATTTTATAGTCCATATGAAGTATAGGCAAATATAAATACTGAAGACAGTAGATGTGAACCTCAGGAGCATACTGATGGCATTGCTTATTAAACTACTTTGAGAAAAGATTGATCGCATATACAGATGAACAAAGGACAAAAGAGAAATTGTGAAATAATTTTTGTTATATATAAAGCAGTTTGAATAATTTGAGATTTTCTCCATACTTTCTCTTCATTTATCTTATAGAAGAAGTCAGTTTAACGTATAAAAGGGCACAGACAGATCCAAAAATTATTGTCAATTGGATTGCAGCTAATAGAAGGGAGATGTCTATGACATGTCAATATTGGGAAAAGAAAACAAATTGGTGGAAAGTAAGTATTAGAAAAATCGTGTTATTAGTTAAAATAGAAGAATAGTTACAAATGCATTGTTATACTGTACATTTTCTGAAGTTATCCGTCTAAGACTGTATTATCTTCCGTGGCAGTTAAATACAAGGTGTCAAGAAAATAATCAGATCTTTTTTGGAGACAAAAAGATTTTCTATAAATTCAGGCAAGCTCATATTCATAGGATCATAGGATTATAGGATATTACTAGGCTATTGGCCCTGAGGCCCTTACAAACCTAGCCAAGAATTTAGCCCAAGTTCCAAAAAGTCAGCACCTGATGCCCCTGTCCAGCAGGGACACAGATGGAATCCCAGGGGTGTATTTTCTGTTCCCCATCCAGTTATCCAGGTTGTGCTTAAAAAGGGATAATGAGGTACTCTGCTTGTCGTGGAGAGGGAGTCTATTCCACAAAAGTGGGAGTCTCTGGGACACAAATCTGTCCCAACAACAAGTCCTATTGATGTCACAGACCAGGTTGAGGTCACGCTGTGGGTTACTCAAGCATGCATGACCGCACTATACACACTATGCACAGGTATCAGTTATGATAGGACATACCTATAGAACTTACCCTATAGAGAATTGCACATAGTTTAGTATCTCTATATTGGTTATATGAGCTATGCATTTGAGACATGATTTGGAAATCAATCGATTAGTAGGGTAGAGAAAAGTAAAATGGATAAAACGTGTGTCTGATACATGATTAAAGAGGAAGACATTTTCATGTGGTATCCAACTTTTCAATATATGATAAATGATCTTTGCACTTCTTTGTTTGAAGTTAATAATGAAAGAGTAGCATTAGAAGATAGTAAAGAAACAGTTGCACTTTTTTTTTTAAAATATCTCTTAACAAGATTACTACAACCAACAGTGTAATACTAACTGATAAAAAGAAAACTGCAGCAAATAAGTAAACAATACCATCTATTTAAATGGAGTATAGAATTATGTGTATTGAATATTTTACCTTGATGTTTTACACAGACCAAAGCAACAGATATAGAGCAATCTTATTTGTATTACACCTGAAAATCTGACAGTAAGTGTTGTTGCATGATCACTGCTGTTGTTCTTACGTGACCTGCTGGACAGATAGGTATGTATCCCAGAGACTACCCCTTCTATGGAACAGGCTCCCCACCCATGTGAAACAGAGTTCCTCCTAACCCAATTCAAGTGCAACTTGGACAATTGGATGGGAAATCAGTAATTCATCCCTAGATTGGCACCTATGTCTCTGATGCAAACAGGTAACCTGTAAATGGTTCATATGCCAGGCCCATGCTTACACTTATCAAGGATATCAGAACTTGTCAGAGATTTGGGATGCTTGGCTAGGCTTAAAAAGGCCCTTGTGGCCATTAGCCTAGGAAACACCTATTAACCTACGAACCTATCTTTGCTTGTTGAAACTTTACAGATTCCCACATGCTTGTCACTCTTACAGTGATGCACAACCTCCTAAATGCCTATTGCTGCTTGTGTTTATGAATCATAGCTTGTTTCAGATGCACTCATTTGCATTAAATTATCTGCTCATTAGACTTTGTTTCTTCATTCACATACCATTATGTTGCTATTTATATGCACATATTGTCTTGTAGTATTCCCTTTTCCTCAATATTGTTAGTAGTACTATGAACTGCAGCACACCTACAAGTGGCCAGTTCCAGGGTAACAGTGTGCTGCATACCACACAAGCTGGCTATGATTACTAGCTTTGTAAACATGACATCATAAGAATCACCGCTACACATTAAAGTTTTACTACTGATACCAGTATTCTACTCAGAAATAGTTTAATTTGTACATAGACATACTAAGTAGCAACACTCTATGGTAATATTACCCACTGTTGTTGTTTAAACCATGCAGTTTAATAACTTATCAATTAATTAATTAATTAATTTATTTATTAACATTTGATTATTGGGAAAGTCCAACTGGGTGGGAACCCATTTCAGCAGAATCCCAGGGAGAAAAGCTCCAAAATATATCTGTAAATTGCATTAATAATGTATTGTAAGCTTTTTGAAATACTGTTTGAAAATAGAGAGGTCTCCTAAGCAGCTAAACTCTGAATAGTTCATCTTCTTTGCTACTAGACTGCCAGTTAAAAGATACACTCAGGACTGCAACATCACCACCACTCTCTCCATTAAAGTACAACACATTATCAGCAATCCATCTACATGCTGAGGGAGTAGAACCCACTGCCTTTTGTATCAAATGCAAGCATGCTACCTGTTATGCTATGAACATTTGCTAAACAAAGACTTGCACATTGAAAACAGATTTACCATGAGCAGCACTAAACTTCTCTTCCTCTAAAGCTCACAATTCCTTGAAAATGCAGTGAAACTGAAGTCCTTGAAAATGCATCAAACAATATGTTTTTTTGCTAGCTTGGTAGAGGATTCTGGGTCTTGTTTCTTGTAACCAACACACAGGTTTGAGCCTGAGGAAATTAACTCCCCTGCTGCCATCCCTAACCATACCTCTCAACTCTCCAGTTTTTCACAGAACATACAGATTTTTGAATAAAAGTTTCTGTTTGCTCCTCATAAAAATGTTGGGTTTCTGACAAATCACTCATAAATTTAAGTTTCAGATTTCTAAAAGATAAGCATTACATGCACACGCACACTTAGAAAGCTGCTAGAATAATACTGTATCAAAATGAATTTACTAAAGGGTGTGAAGTCTGAAACTCAAATTTGACATTATTTACTAATTTCATTCCTATGGTGATTTGCCAGAAAACCAAAAATTTTATGAGGAGCAGACAAAAACTTTGAGTCAAAAATCTGAAATACTTTGTTATTACTTACATTTCTGTCTTTTTTTATTTCTGAAATGCTTTACATTTCAACTGGGTTGATCAGTGCACTAACCAGGTAAATGATCAACAATGAATGAATGAATGAATGAATAAATAGATAGATACAGTGTTAGTGCAGTCTAAGAGTTCAGTATTTGCAATATGTATATAACGTAAATTAACGTTAACTACTTCAGTTAGCCTGAATTTTGGAATGACATTAGGGTAGTCTTTCTTACTGGATAGTATCTAGTGATCTTTGTAATAGCCTTTATATAAAGCAAAATACAATTGATTAATTTCTAAATAAGGATGCTTTAGAACACAGTACTGATGTATACATAACACAATAACACTCTTGCCATTGGGACTCCATTGTGTCACACACAGATGCCCACTCACCATGTTAGACAAGGAGAAGATAGCAGTTATTTGCCTATCTAGAGTCAGGATCCACAACAATGCACACGCAGTCAAGTTACTGTACCCCAGATACCAGTACAATTATATTATTGTCCATGTGGGTGCAAATGACCCAAGACATACCTCATTGAATTATATGAAAAGATACATAACGGATTTCTTGCAATATGTCATAGATAGGTATGAGACTTGCTTTGAGCAGCATTTTACTTTCACAAAGGAAGCTGCCACAGTATGACAATAAAATTATTTCTTTTTAATAATTGGCTTCATTTCTGGTGTCACTTTAGGGGGATCCAATATCTGTCAACATGGGAGGACATGGTCAACACACTACCTTGCTTTGCCAAGGATGGACTACATCTGACCCCCGTATGCTTTCAGATATTTGCCAAACACTTTATCCATCCTTTACAGACTATTTTTGGCAATGCCAAAAATACAAAACTGCAAACATAGTGAGCAAGTCTCCAAGCAACCTTAAGGTATTAATGCTCAGTGCTAGGATCCTAAATATAAAACTCCAAACTTTTCAAGCCCTCCTCACTTTGGAGAATTTAGACATCTGTGCTGTGACTGATACTTGGTTTAAAGCCATAGAAAGTACTTCAGAAGTGTAAGGCTGCAGTGTCTTCCACACATTTAGATCAACAACAGCACAGACTGGGGCCAAAGGCGGAGGTGTCACAATCTGTGTTAGCAACAAACATGCCTCCAGGTTGGTTAAACAGGATGATACCATGAAGATCATCCACTTGCAAGTCATCATAGGTAAGGTCCCTCACCATATCATAGTTAGCTACAGGTCACCATCTATGCCCCTAGAGTCTCATGACTTTTACCTAAGCCAACTACAGGTGCATACCATCCAACCAAACATCCAATTCATGGGTGACCTTAACTATCCCTCTATAGGCTGGGAAATGTACATGGACGTAATGCACAATGCTTCCTGGACTTTATTAACACAAATAGTACATGCATCAACAAGAGGATCAGACATACTGGAGCTGGTACTTGCAGAAAACTCAAAGTGATAAACCCAGCTAAACCAGTAGCAATTAAGAACCATTCTAAGCAAACTACATCATATAAAGTGACAGTTTGTCAAAATTCAAGGCTCCTGCTGTTTTATGTGTTGATCAAGTAAAATATCAATAAAACGTTATTTTATTTTTATTATTTATTTTACATTTGTTTACTGGGAAAGTCCGAATGGACAAAATGCCCTTTTTCATTGGAGGCCAGGGGAGAAAAGCTCCACATTTATAAATAACAGTATGATACATATACAATGTACAGATACAAATGTTGATTCAATCTCAGATACAAGCACAAAATTAAAAATACATGTTACACATTTCACTAATACAATCATACAGTCTAGGTAGGAATACAAAGAATAGCAGTACTGTGATTGAAGGTAAAAAAACAAGCAAGTTAAGTATACATATCCCTAGTAGGGGTATACTGTTCAAATACAAAAATAACAGGCTGTGTTCTTTTAGCTGTCTTAAGACATCTATTTCCTAACCAAGGTTTGTCCAAGAGCAGGTCCAGGATTTAGATAGGTGTGATTTGAGAAGATTTATTAAAGTTGGAAGTGTTAATAGTGGTTCTGATATTTAAATGCAGGGAATTCCAAGTTTTGGCTCTGCAGTTTGAGTAAAGTGCATTGTTAGGTTTGGATATACTTAAGAAGGATTTGTTAGTGGAACGCAATACCCTGTTAATGGAGTAGTATATTAGTAGATTTTGAAGTACTGGTGTTTTTTTCTGGCTAATTTAGTGTTCGATGGGTGAAGGTAGTTGATTATAAGCAAGTAGATTTGGTAGTTTGAGACAAGATAGTTGTTTTAAAGCCAGACAATGATGGGATCTGAAATTTGATTTTGTAGCAAACATTGCAATTTTATTATAGGAAGTTTCAAGCATATATCTATATCTATATCTATATCTATATCTATATATCTATGTATATCTATATATATATATATATATATATATATATATATATATATATATATAAAATATATATATATATGTGTGTGTGTGTGTGTGTGTGTGTGTGTATACACTGTGTACACACAGGATGCATGACAACTTACTGAAAAACATTGTAATAAAAGTCATGATAGTGAATGTGCAATGCTGAAATGTTAAAATGTTGAAATCAAAATATTTACTCTTCCACATAAGTAACAAGTTGGACACCCCTCTCCTGTAGTACACATATTACTGCTTTTTTCTGAGTTTCACTAACAGGGTAATGATGATATTGTTTGTCTACTGTCTGCATAGAGGTGCAATGTACATATGTAATACATGTATACTATTAGTATGCCTTTAGAGTTTAACATTATAAAGTTTTACCTTTTTGACATTTCAGAGTTTTACATTTAGCATTTTGAGTTGTATTATACTACTATTCAAAAAGTTGTCACATATGCTATTGGGGCTAAAAAAATCATTAACACCATTAGTCATATCTTTAATCTTTCTCTCTCCTCAGTCACAGTTTCACCAACATTCAAGGACAGTACTGTAATCCTTCTGCCTAACGTCACGTATCCTAATTGGCTGAAGGATTATAGACCTATTTTTACCCTCGGCCTTATTACCAAATATTTTTTAAAAGTTTTATACAAGCGTGATAGCCATTTCTGTGCATTTAAAGTGTTTTCTTTTATTGTATCTGCTTTATTTTCTGAAAAAAAACAAAAAAAATACTTGTTTTCCCACATTTCTAAGCTAGTTTAGGCCAGTTTTCAGGTTAGTGCTGAATTCAGGGCTGTGTTACAAGTTTCTGTGTTTGCCCATACCTTATTTGGATAGAAGGAAGTTTCTCTGTTCACTGTGAGAGAGGGAGCTTTGAGCAGCCTATCTGTCCCTGGAGGAGTAGTTTCAGCCCAGAAATTAGTAGTTTATTGACCATTTTGGGCTAATTTCTCTCTCTTTCATTTCCCTGCTATAAAACCCGCATTTGCAAGGTTTTGCACGCCAGGTAGCACCAGTTAGCTAGGGTATAAGTATTCCCGGCTCCACAAAGTCTACTCTTCAATTTGTCCCTTGGAAGTAGACAAATTTTCAACTTAAGCACTCAAATCATTCACTTCTCATCCCGGCACTTGCTCAAAACTCAAAACAAGCACTAATAAACCTTAGCACTAGACCCCCCCTATACTGTACAGAAGGACAAAGCTCTCTATTTGACCTTACTAGCCAATCAGTAAAACAGTTCATTGTACCTATCCAGGCATGTCCAAGGGCAGTTTCAGGTGTACTCTCCAGTCCAGCTGTTGAATCTGGGTATTTTGAGGCAATGTTATAATTGCCTCATGTACACAGACAACCCTCTCCTCCTTCCATCAAACACTAATACATGCAAGAGATGCAATTATACAGCCAAACTGGAGGCTAAGCTCTTGAAACGCAAGACTGGACCAGGCAGACAAGAGGAGAAGGGAATTACTTGCATCACATCACCAGTCTCACATAGACCTATGAAACCAGCACTGGCAAAAAACACACATAAATACACAAAAACATACTCGGAAGCTCTAAATAAAAATCTGCAAAAGCAACAGAGACCTCCAAAGCAGACATCCAAGCAACCTCCACCCCCAAACACAAACCATGAAACACATACTTCACAAAACCAGTGTGCCACACAATCACAGCCCTTAAGGCAAAATAACATACCCAACACACTAGTAATAGGTGACTCTATAGTCAGGCACACTGATGTCCCACTCACTAGGTTGAACAAGGAGGAGTTTACTGTTAGTTGCCTGTCAGGTGCCAGGATCCACCACATAACACAAGCACTCAGGTCACTCCAGAAAAAGTACAAATATGACTCTGTCATTGTCCATGTTGGTGTGAATGACCTGAGCCATGCCTGCCTGGACTACATGAAAAGAGACATAGAGGAGCTCTCTGATCACGTAGCCCAGGCCGGTATGAACCTGACCCTGAGTAGCATCCTGCCCTCACCAAGAACGATACCATGGTATAGAGAAATAATTATCAATTTCAACAATTGGCTAAGCTTCTAGTGTCATTCAAAGGGGATCCAGTGTTTGTCAGTATGGGATGACATGCTCGACAAGCCACACTGCTTCGCTAGAGATGGCTTGCACCTGTCAACCTTAGGCTTTCGAATACTGGCCAAGGCTCTTGCCACCCCCATAGTGCCTTTTTTAGGCAAGGCTCAAAAGACAAACCCACTGCCATAAATAGCACAAGTAACAAAAAACTGAGGGTAATGCTGCTCAATGCTGGAAGTCTAAACCTCAAAATGCATGCACTCAAGGCACTCCTCAGTATGGAGAAAATCGATATATGTACCAGTAATAGAAACCTGGTTTAAGGCTCCAGAGAGCAACCCAGCACTACCAGGCTACAACTCATACCATACATTTCGGCCACAAAACCAGGACCGAAATACAAAAGGTGGGGGAGTATCCATATTCAACAAGGATACCCACACCTCCAGGTTAGTGGCACAGCACGATGCTAAAGAGATCATCCACGTGCCACTAACAATGGGCAAAACTGCTATTCAAATTATAGCTTGCTACAGATCACCCACCATGTCCCAGGACCCTCACTCCTCATTCCTGGAAACACTGGGAAACATAAAGGTCCTACCAAGCACCCTGATATTGGGTAATTTCAATTACCCAAACATTAACTGGGAGAACTATTTAAGTACGAACTCCCTTGCCCAACATTTCCTAGAATTTATAAACTCAAACACCCTGGATCAACTGGTCAACAACCCCACCAGAGGTGACAACATATTGGACCTGGTCATCACCAACATGGGGACCAATGTTCCACACCAGAGGTCAACCCCTCGCTGGTTAGATCTGACCATAAACTAATCACTCTGGATATCCACATTCCGCCACCACCCCCAGTCAAAGAAACCACCGTGAAAAACTTTTCAAAAGCAAACTTCGCGTTACTTAAGACCGAGGTGGGAAGTTTCAAAGCCCCCATGCTAAAGGATAACACTGTCCAAGCTGCAAAATCCTTTACTAATGCACTCTATGGGCACCTACAAGAATGCATGGATCTTGCTATCCCAAACAAAACCAAGACTCACTCCTCCAAGAAAAGGAAACCAGTCTGGTGGACCCCTGCCATAAACAAGCTATACAATAGAAGGAGGAAACTAGTACAGAAAAGAGTTAAATCCCAAGAAGGTAAGACATCCCTGATCAGTATCAGCAAGAAACTACATTCCCTCATAAAATCATCCAAGGCAAGCTTCGAAAGAAAAATTGCCATGGACTCCAAAGATAACCACAAGGCATTCTTTTGCTATGTCAAGAATCTAAATAGCAATTCTCAGATCTGCTCAGAGTTAGTGCAGAATGGCACAAAATACAGTGAACCAACCGATATATAGCCTACATCCTGGCAGATGGGCTCAGTGCAAACTTCACCCCCCTCTCACCCCCCAAAAGGGCCCATAACTATACCAAAAGAATGTAGTGCCCCTGAAATCACAGACACTCAGGTTAAAACAGCCCTCTCCAAAGCCAAAAACACAGCATCAATGGGACCGGACAGTGTCCCAGGCTGTGTCCTACACAAACTCAAAGATTAACTAACCCCTCACCTAAACACACTGTTTAAACTCAGCCCCTCCACAGGCTACATGCCCACAAAGTGGCACACAGCAACAGTTATTCCGCTGCACAAAGGTGGAGCCACAACGGACCCCGGGAACTATTTCCCTATAAGCCTGACTAGCTTGGTCTGCAAAGATATGGAGCGCATCATTATGGATCTCATTAACAGAGACATTGGAAACCTCCAAACACTGGACCCTACCCAGTTTGACTTTGTTAAGGGCAGATCATGCCTCCTAAACCTGGTGGACTTCTTTGAGACAGTTACCAAGGCTATAGACGAGGGAAAGGTGGTCCACACAGCCTACCTAGACCTTGCAAATGCCTTTGACACCATTCCCCACTCAGGTATTATAGACAAGCTCACCAGCCTGAACATAAACCCCTATGTCACAAGATGGGCTGCCAACTGGCTCACGGACAGAACCCACATGGTAAGAGTTGCGGGAGCTAGGTCTGACTCTAAAACGGTTACAAGTGGCATTCCCCAGGACTCAGTCCTAGGCCCCCTCCTGTTTGGCATATACTTCTCAGAGGTACAGGCAAGCATAGGAGGACTTTGGCTGACCAAGTTCGCAGATGACTGCAAACTGGGGGCTATAATTGACTCTCTGGCTGACACAGACATCCTCCAAAAGGATCTCACTGAGACAGATACTTGGTGTCAAAACCATGGCCTCAAGCTAAATGCCAAAAAGTGCATAGTCATCCCATTTGGAAAAAACAAAGTACCCACAAAATACCACATAGGTGGTAGCCCCCTAAATACAGAAGATGTAATAAGGGATCTGGGGACCCAAGTAGATAGTAACTTCTCCTTTGATAAACACATTGCCAAAGTGGTTAGAAAATCCTGCTATGTGGCCCATCTAATCACAAAAGGGTTTGCATCCAGATCGAAAGAGGTCATCGGGCCCCTCTACGCATCACTCATCAGACCCATCATAGAGTACAATGCCCCATTTGGGATGTACCTTACAAGACACCTGCAGTAACTGGAAAGACCACAGAAGTTCCTCACCAAGAGGATCACTGGCCTCAAGCAGATGCCCTATGCAGCTCAACTGAAGAAACTCCAGCTGTACTCAGTTGCATACTGCCTACTCAGAGATGATCTCTGCCTGACATACAAAGCCATGTCCAACCCAGAATTGATGGACATGCTCCACCTAAAGAAAACTATATCCCCACAAGCCACATGCTCCAGGGATCTAAACCTCACCACAACAATAAATAGGACATGCTGGAAGGATAGATTCCTGTCCCAGAGACTTCCCATGCTCTGGAACAAGATTCCAATCTACATTAGGCATAGCTCCTCGCTAACACACTTAAAGAGTAACCTTGATGACTGGATGGGAAACAGAAAGTTTACCCCAGGGATCACTTCAATGGCTCTGCTGGGCAGAGGCACAGGGAACTAATCTAAGGGGGCGGCGAAAGCCAACACATTCCGGCTAGGCTTATAAATGCCTTTGGGCAGATAGCCTACCACCTACCTATGAACCTAAGTCCTTAAGAACATTGCCAGCTATGGCCTGTTTTGTGATACACAGTATGACTTTTGCAATGCCTTCAGTACCTTACCTGACCTGTTAATGGTCACTGATTATCTTTTATTGCAGCCTAAATGTATGACTCATTACTGAAGGTCTCTGTTGACATGACAATGGTTTATGAAGCAGTCAACCATACTCTTTCTGGACAAACTTAAAATACTCAGCTTTGCATATGACACTATTTGCTGGTTTTAGTCCTATCTAAATGACAAAACCTTCCAAGTCCATAGCAATGTCTCATGCTAAACTGCTGCTATACTTAGTACAGGTGTACCACAAGTGTCTGTGCTAGGTTCTCTCTTCCCTTCTCTTCCCTTCCCTTCTCTTCTCTTCTCTTCTCTTCCCTTCTCTTCCCTTCTCTTCCCTTCCCTTCTCTTCCCTTCTCTTCCCTTCCCTTCTCTTCCCTTCCCTTCCCTTCTCTTCCCTTCCCTTCTCTTCCCTTCTCTTCCATTCTCTTCTCTTCTCTTCCTTCCCTTCTCTTCTCTTCCCTTCCCTTCTCTTCTCTTCCCTTCTCTTCCCTTCCCTTCTCTTCTCTTCTCTTCTCTTCTCTTCTCTTCTCTTCTCTTCCCTTCTCTTCTCTTCTCTTCTCTTCTCTTCCCTTCCCTTCTCTTCTCTTCTCTTCTCTTCTCTTCCCTTCCCTTCTCTTCTCTTCTCTTCTCTTCTCTTCTCTTCTCTTCTCTTCTCTTCTCTTCTCTTCTCTTCCCTTCTCTTCTCTTCTCTTCCCTTTTCTTCTCTTCTCTTCCATTCTCTTCTCTTCTCTTCTCTTCTCTTCTCTTCTCTTCTCTTCTCTTCCCTTCCCTTCTCTTCCCTTCTCTTCCCTTCCCTTCTCTTCTCTTCTCTTCCCTTCTCTTCTCTTCCCTCTCCCTTCTCCTCTCTGTTAATGATCTCCCCCTAGAAGTCCCAAATCCTAAATGAATAATGTGTGCAGATGATATGCTGCTCCTGCAGTCCTGTACTAGCTACTCTGACATACAAACCAAGTTACAAGACAATTTCACTCAGTAATGCATCTGGCTCACTACTAACAAACTACTAATTAACCCCAAGAAAACCAGTGGCATGGGCTTTGCCTCATCCAAGAAGTTAACCACTGTCCCTTCTGCTCCCTTAACAGATCCTAAAGGTAACACAATACTTAATGCCACTGAACAGAAGTTCCTAGGCCTAACACTTGACCCTTCTATTTCCTTTACCACACATACAGATTTTGTAACTAATAAAGTCCTTGCTCATTTGAAACTATCTTACAAGATCAGTCACCTCCTTTCTCCCATTGCTCACAGGGCCTTTGCTAAAAATATCTTACTACAAAACTGGAATACAGCCTTCCTTTTCTCATTATATATTCAGCTCACAATATTCACAGAATAGACAGCTGAGAATACCATTTGCAATTCATTCTGTTAGTAGACCCCCAAGTGCACCATTGTAATTTACTAAAATGTATTAAGTCAGTTCTCGACTGGGGAGCCATCTGTGCGGAGATTGCATGTCCTCCCTGCGTTAGTGTGGGTTTCCTCTGTATACTCTGGTTTCCTTCCATGTCACAAAGACATGAGCCTGGAGCATTCCTCCCTGGGCCTCTGCTGAAAATTGGCTTCATTCCAAGTCGGACTTTCCCAGTAAACAGATGTTAAATAAAAATAAATAAATAATAATAAATAAAACATTCCAGATGGCTTTCAGTAGCCTCATGGGGACACTTTTCTTCTAAGTATTCTAACTTACAAAGTGCTGAAACACTGCCATTGTCCTCCTTTAAGAGTGAAACTACCTTTACAAAACAACCCTTATATACTCACAAGTACATAGGACAATGTGTTCTCTCTAGTTTGACCTCCTTTAAAAACTGCGGTAGTTGAGAAATCCTTCTCTGAACTAGAACCTGCTACCTGGAACCACCTGCCTACTGACATAAAAAAATCTAGAAATGATTAAAAACTTCAAATGTGGACTTGAAGAGCATATCTTTACTGAATCTACCTGCCGCTGCTACCATGGCAATGATTAGGTAACTAACCATTCCATATCATGAATAATAGAATACATTTAAAAAACCTTTCTCGGCCTGTTAATGTGAAATCTTATATTTGGAATTTTGCCCATATCTGAATATCTTATATATTTATAAGGTTATAGGGCAGTACCTTGAGTATACAGATTGTCAACAGCTTTTATGGATCACACAAGCTGTCAAATGTATTGGTCATCTAACGCAAATAGTTTCATAAATTTTAGCAAATGATAAATAACATTTAATAAGCAAGTTGTTAATTTCCTGTGTACTTTAATGTGCATAATGAATAATGTACCATCAGTCATGTGAAAAGCAGTTAGTATTTTAAATAACTAAAACAGGTTTGAGGCTAATTCATTAACAAACATGGAATAATGGAAAATTGTAATTCACCCTTTCTCTGTATAGATGTATATATATATATATATATATATATATATATATATATATATATATATATATATATATATATATATATATAGGAGCGCTATAGAATCCTGAAAATCTCCAAATTCTGAAGACCAAAATCCTGAAAGTTCAAAATACTGAAAACTCAAAATCCTGAAAACACACAGGATACCAACACTCACTATATTCTAGCAGAAGTACATACAGAAACTAATAAAACACAAACTATATTACTCCTCTCCAAGTATAAGCAGGGGGGCAAGCCCCCCATGCATCCCCCATGTGGGGGCTGTGCCCCCACACCCCCTGCTACTTAAATATATCAACTCCAAGATTGCACTTAGTGTAGTGAAGTGCAATCTTGGAGTTGATATATTAAGTAACAGGTGTAATGAGCCAGCCCACATGGGGTGCAGGTAATATGTTTCTGTATGTACTTGTGCTGGAATATAGTGAGTGTTGGTATGCTGTGTTTTTTCAGGATTTTGAGTTTTCAGTATTTTGAGTTTTCAGTATTTTGAACTTTCAGGATTTTGGGCTTTCAGGATTCTGTAGCGCTCCCATGTATATATATATATATATATATATATATATATATATATATATATATATATATATATATATATAGGTCCCCTTTGAAACATCTAAAATCCATAACATCGAATTTCATAACATCTAACAGTACAAATCACATGAAAATAACATCCCCTCCACATATAATAAAATATAATGACACCAAACTACCAAACACAATTTTTACTACGTTTCTTCAGGAGGGCTTGATACAGTGAGATTAGGAAATTAACTTTTTCCCACTGTAATGCAATCTTGGAGTTGGTATATTTAATTTACGGGGGGTGTGGGGGTGGAGCCACCTACATGGGGGGGTGCAAGGGGGCTTGCCCCCCTGCAAAAACATAGTAAAAAGTGTGTTTGGTAGTTTGGTGTCATTATATATGGAGGGGATGTTATTTTCTTTAGTGTTAGATGTTATGAAATTCGATGTTATGGGTTTTAGATGTTTTGAATTTTAGATGTTCTGGTCTCAATGTTATGAAATTAGATGTTATGGGTTTTAGATGTTTCAAAGTAGACCCATATATATATATATATATATATATATATATATATATATATATATATATATATATATATATATATATCTCACACATGGAACATATAGACATATTTCACATGTATATAATAATTTACAGATTATGTGTATGATTGCATTGTTTTTATGCATGTCTTAGCTTGCACAATGCACAACTCTAGCAACTGTTAACAAAATATAAATGAATAAATAAAATGAGGGCATCAATGTATATGCCTTTCAGGAAGGTTTGTAGTACCATATGGCTAAGATGTTTTTTTTAAATAACTCAGGATTCATTCATCAGAATGTGGTAAAATGTCTAGCCCTCTCCATTGAACTGTAAAGCCATCAATGTTTAAAACATATATTATCATGTGTGTTATAGCTTGATGTAGATTAAGTAACAATACAAAAGAAATAAAATAGTGAAACTTTTCATGTATGTTGTTCAGCAAAGAAGGCTAGATTTACCTAATAATCAGGACACCTTTAATAAAATGACTGAAAAGAAAGGCATTTACAATAAACTCTATGTATAAAAAGAGCAACAGCTAAGACACTATTTGCAATATAAGATCATTACTACATGATTTCAGTATTGTATATTTGTGTTGCTATTGTGAAGTCAAAAATAATGGAGAATGAGAATTACCTAGACTAAGAAAGCCACCTTGGCACCTACTTGCTGCAGGAAGTAGCTGCCATTTATTCATAGAGCAATGTAGGTTTTCAACAATTAGAAGACTTAAGTGATGAGGAGAGAGCACTGCTATCAGAAAGTGTGTTGGCTACTGCTGAAAATAGTGAATATTACCTTCAGCCTGTATGCTCATTACATACACAAATACTGAATGCATAACTTGTCCATGACACAGATATTCCTCATAAAGATATTAATAAGATAGGTAACTATTAGAGATAATTTGTTATATATGTGTTATATGGGAAAACAAAGGAAATTTCATTAATGCAAATATCATCATAATCATCACCAAGTCCCCTTTTTCCTTAGTTTATACAGTGTGACAGAGTGACATATCAGCTGTCATCACTTCTGTTGATTCAGTGTCAGTGTGCTTTACCAAATCATCTACTGGCGTCCCGCACATGTACGCAGACCACCACAATTTGTTTTCCTTGAACTTCTTCGCAGGCAGGTAGAACTTCTCTGATGTCCTTATTTCTTTGTATAGACCACAATATGCCCACTACTGGGCATAATAAAAGTATCCGAATATGATGAAACAAAGTACATGCAAAATGTTTATTTTATAGACAGAGCTGAGCTAAGAATAATTTCCAAGAAAAAATAAACTTCCTAAGTGACCTGTGCAAGGAATAATGACTTTAATTAAGCCATTTGAATTTGTGTTTCTCGATGATGACAGAAACAACCCCTATTGGAAATAGTGAATCTACTGACATGTAATTTCCATGTTCAGTAAACTTGATATTTAAGATTTCTTGTGCAAATTTGTAAATTGTAGATTAGACCCAAGGTAGAGGTATTTAGATATGTTAAGTGCATGGTATTAGACTAGTAATGGGGCACTGTTATTCACACTCAGTTTCCTTACATTAACACATTTTAGTTGCAGATAATACAAGATTTCTGATTCACTAGGACAAGGAAATGATAGAAAATGGATGGATATTGAGTGTTAATTTATAGCATGCTCGTACAAATGAATGATTACTTTGGTTGCAGCTGGCCTGATGAGGAAAACGAATTACTACTGCATATGCCAATGGAGAATTTTTTGAAACCATTACAGCTGGTAGAGTGTTTATATAAGGCCTTGTTCTCCTCCTTAGTGATTTCATATCTGTGATATCATACAGATGTTCATAAATGCATGCCTTAAATGCATGCTGTTTTTCCAACATAATATGCTGGGCAGTTGCCACACTTAGCCAAAATATGCCACTCTAGAGGTAGAACAATTTCTTTTGCAAAATGTCTAACACTGGGATTTTTGTCTTAACAATATATGTACACTATTTATAGCTTCCACAAGTTGAAGTACCACAAATCAAACAGTTTAGCTAAATCAAATGTTTTTAGTAAGAGGTTACTCCACAAATTTAGTCAACGGTCTGATCAAAGAAGTTTTCAATTAATGGGGGGGGGTGGGTCAAGTAAAACCCCTATTGGGTCTTGGTTTAGATAAAATATCCAATGAAAAACAGGAGGCTAGATATGAAAAAGCACTTGTATAACACAATCTTCTAAAGTGATAAGGTAAAGAGTAAGAAATAACTGGAACATTTTAGTGTAAACAGAGATGTGTATAGCAACATGGGGGCTAAACCCACTTTCAATACCAAAACTGGGATAAACTTTAAACAGATTTTTGAAAATAAAATACCACAAGGTACACCTTTGCCACTTTGGTTGTTATTAAAATCCTTGATTTTACCATTTTGGATCCCCAGTAGTATTTTTCTGCATGGTTCTTAGTCTGTGCTAATTATGCTGCATCATTTTTACAATTTAATATACAGGTTTATGCTGCTGTAGCACTTTGTTTGCTAGACGTACATCTAGGGGTCTGGAAACAGTGGATCATTGTATATCTCAGTGACACTAAATGCAAAAGAGATAGGAATGCATTATATAAACATATACTGGACCACAGAACTCCTTTCTGCCCCTTTCTCATCTTCGCATTTGTTTTTCTTTTATAAATAATTTGCTGCATTGAAGTACCACAAACCAAAGATGAGTCAAGAATGCAAAGGGTCACTCAAACTGTGGGCCCTCCCCTTGTTAGTTTAGATTCCATAAATGGTCTGTTCACTAATTACCTATCTGGTAGTCCTACTGAAGTCATATATGCAAATTTAAAGCACTGATAACCCACAATCTCACTGGTAATACTTTTGTCCTCAGTTTTACTTAATCATGTGCATAAAGCGTACCACAATATGAAAAAAAAGAGATGTTTTCCCTTTTAGGTTGTAGAGTGGTGGGAGCTTGGTAAACTGGAAATCCATATTAGTATTGAAATAACAACTGCACCGGGGGGGGGTAGAAATGTACCAAAATTTGCACAACTGAACCACAGTCAGTAGTCTCTGTCAAGTATAACAGATGAAGTTAGGAGTGCTGAGGAACAACTGAGGAATTACTTTTGTTTTCAAGATCATCAACAGCAACAGAGGTAGTTACTACAAACACAAATGAAATGTTTGTACCAGTTGTTAAAACTGAATGATGGGACATGATAAACAAAGAAGAAAACAGACAGGAGGCAAGACAGTTAACAGAAAAAATGGAGCCCTGAAATACATATGGAGACTACTTTATGGAAGATGAAATGATGTCAAGTGAAGAAAGTAGAAGGAATGGACCAATCAGTATCATTTAAAAAGCTACAAGATACAATATGACTGAAGAACTGGCCTCATCAGATAAGTTGACTATTAGATATTAAATTCCATTGGGCATCACGGCATTAGAAGTGCACAATTATATGCTTTAGGACTAGCCTCATATAGCACCTTATAAAAATACATGAATAAAACTGCAGTAGGCTCTTAAAGCAAGACATGCCCATTTTCATAATTTTGCATTACATTTACAAGGAAATGTGCCTTTATCTCAGTGTCATAGTAATGCACTTTTTGACCAAATTCTCATTTTAATTTCCCTTTATCATAACTAATTTTATCTAGATACAATATAATGTCCATTTTGCATAGACATCTACTGTTCTTGTAATATATTTTCAGCTGCAAATGTTGTTGTGCATTTTACCTTAGGTCATAGTTAAAAGGGTCAGTGCTCAAGTCCACATATCCAGTTAACACATAACTAAATACAAATAAATACAAATAAAATAATCTCATTCCCCATAATTTTAGATAGTTATACTTAAAGATCTCCACACTGTTTATTCCAAGGTTATAAATCATAAAACTGAACAAAGCATCCATTGTCACTATATCAAACTAAACTGTTTGCACATAGTTGCAACAAACTGGCAAACATCATAACTTTTATGACTGGGTTATTTTGCAGACAGGAACATTTTTAACAAGTGCATATCATGATATATGCTACTACAGCAGATAAGTGTAATGCATTAAAATAGAGCCATGTGTTGTAAGATAGATAGCAAATTCGATAAAAGACAGAACCCACACAGTGTGGCCGGGTGGCAGATGCCTCATCAGTGTGTGTGAAGGAGACCAGTGGTGTCCCACAGGAATGTTGTTTAGCTTTTAGTTTTCTGATCTCCGGACCATGAACTAAGACCTCAAACAAACCAATTGTGCTGAAGTCTGCAAATTGTGAGTCACTGTCATATCCCCTCTGATGCCCAAGACCTTCAGCAAGAACATACACTCATAAATATATGGTGTGTCTAAAGTGGTATCAATTTAAATGTAAAAAAAAATGCAATATTGCCACATTTGGTAGACAACCCCTCACACTGGCATACTGTAAAGATAATAACCCACTTCATAATGAGAAAGTTGTTAAGTACCTTGGAACGTTGGCTGAAGATTCCCTCTCCTTTGGTCATCATGCGATAACAGGTGTCCTAAAGACCTTCTACTTAGCACAGCTAATTGCCTAAGGAATATCATTCAGATCTAAAAAGGTAATTGATCCCTTATATCCAGCATTAATTGGACTAATTATTGAGTACAATATCCCCTTTGTGATTTACATCACTAGACATATAAAACAAAGAAATACCCCAGAGATTTTTTGTTAAGAATATCACTGTCATACAAATCATAAGTTACCAGAAAAGGCTAGTAGCACTGACCCTATATTCACTATCATGTTGCCTCCTGAGGGGGGGGGGAATCTATGCCTTGTTTTCTATGCCATTAGGTACACAGTGATCCTGGATCTCTTGTATCTCCACAAATCAAGCAGTCCTGCTATTGCTAGAATCATAGATCTCAATCTTCACCAGTCAATAATACATGGTACAGAGATTGATCATGCAGCATCTCCCTGACCTTTAGGACAGACTCCCCCTCCATATCAGGCAGTGTGATATACAATCATTCTACAGTCAGGACCTGGATGCTTGGTTGGGTATTTACAAATTCACCCCAGGCTTGACTGACTTAGCCTTCCTCAAGAAGGAGTTATTGTCAGAGGGTGGGCACTTGCAAGGCATAAATAGTCACATGACTAGGCTACCTTGAATTTCTTTTGATCCTATGAAATCCTGAAGAGAGAAAATATCATTCACTTAACTAAATGAGCAGTGTCTGTGATAGCTGTGAATAGGTAACTCTGACTCATTCTTTTTATACTGATATATATGCCTTACCGAAGTAATGGGATTGCTTTAGATGCCAAAAGCTGTAAATGACTAGTGATGCAGGTTAGATTAATGTTTTGTTATTGTCATTTCGTCTTTTCAACTTGCCCAGAATCAATGTATGCAATCCAATACATTGTCTTGGCCTCTTATTGTATGACAGCTTACATTTTATACATTTTATTTTGTTGAACAATACTTAACTTATTCCCCACAAGTGATATAAATTTTAACAGTATATTCATAAGACTTTTAACTTCTCTGGGTAAGGTAAGGAATCTACAGCTCTTTTAGTTCATTAATTCAGATGTTTTGATAGGGACCAGTGTACTTTTTAATTTTGAAGACTAAAGTACTGAAACAGTAAGATGAAATTGGTAGTCTTTTTAAATGAAACGGGTTTGCCTCATGGAGTTCAGACAGTGACATTTTATCATTTTAAAACAACAATGCAATGAGCAGAGCTACTAGCTCTTGTATAGGCTGCACTGATTTAAGAGGATGTGTTCTATGGCTTTCTTTTCCAGTCCGTAGGAAACTAATTCTGATAAATGGAAACTAATGCCCTTTCCCTCTTTACAAATACCATACAACTTGAAAGTATTTCTCCAGGATCTTTTCTCTTAATCTTTCAGTCTTTTAAGGAGACCATGTATTTTATTATATTTTAGTGTATGTTTCACTGTGTGTGGGTCCAACACCGTCAAGATTTTCCTGAGTTTAATTAATTAAGCCACAGGTTTTTCACGTTGAGATCTGCAAGATAATTGGAGAGATTTTGTTTTTGGTTTTGTACAATACCTTCACCATTAGATGTAAGCTTTTTGAATCCCTTGGTGATATCAAACTGATTGCTTTAATACTGTAAACTATTTTTGATATATCTAGGTAAAGGATTTTACAAGTGTACTCATTTTTTTTTTTAGAAAAAAGAAACAATACTTATCTTCAATATGTTATTATTATGCTAATTTTATATTTGGAAGTGCATCCTAGAGGCTCAGACAGAAATTTCTTGCTGACTGAAATTTTAACTCATGATATTAATCTATGGTGAAGAGTTTCCCATAAATCTTGCCAGTGCATAGAAACACTTGGAAATCATAAATTGTTAGTTTTACCAATACTTTTGTTCTATGGCTGTGCAGTAAAGAAGAAATAACTAAAATAATTTTATAACCTTATTCTGAGAAGCAGAACAATGAAATAATAACTGGTATCTGTGCTAGAAAAGTATTAAGCCCTAACTTGCTACAAACTCTTTGTAGATGCTCACATTGCTGAAAGTGCTTGTACATTTTTTAGGACTTTTTTTTGATGGCATAGTAAATGAGACAAACTGTTTCAGCAGTGATTTCCTATGGAAAATAGCAGCTGATATTGTGTTCATGGTTGTCTTGTGCTTAGGTTATTGGGACACAAGGAATTTTACCTCTACAACCAGTAGGTACACTATGCAATATAGTGTTCAAATTTATCATAATATCTGTGAAAAATCAACATTCGCTTATTTTATTTGTAGTTATGGTATTCTGTGTCATTGTTATTTTGTTGATTGGTAATGCTGGGTTCAGAATAGATATGTTATCTGCTTTGTTTGAATATGTGATCATATATATTGATTAGAAGGTGTACTGCATCATTTTTACAACAGCCTGCATCAAATTGTATATAACACTTGCCAGAAGACATTGTAGTTATTCTAGTAATTCCAATCACTGTCTTTGTCAGGTTAAGAAATATCTCCTCTTATAAAGGCTGCACTTCATTTTACTTTCTCATCCATATAAAAAAAATGATCATTCCCCTTAAGGAAACTGATGACATATCGAGCATGTAATTAGCATATCATTTGTAACACCACTTGAGATGTCCAAATGTCTGGACTATAACTGAATGTATGCAAACCAAAATGCCAGTTTTCTAGCCCAGAAAGCTGAGTATTTCATGGCTGACTTACACTAATTGGGAATAGCTGCTCTCCTGTATCGAAAC
>NC_056730.1:220873962-220901462 GCF_019279795.1 Protopterus annectens | reverse complement strand
TACACAAGTGACAAATGACAACATAGATCTGAACACATTATAGTAGTTTAAGGTCTCTATTCATAAACGGAGTGCATCTATTACATGATTATACTAGGTATGCTCACAAAAAATTACCCTGAACACTGTGGTAACAGCATATAAACAATAAATACACACAAGAAAATGTCTGGACACAGGCCCGATCACACTGTATGATGATATTGCATAATGCCATGCAATAAAAAATGTTATGTAAGTCATCATGCCTTGTAAAGTAGAGTGTGAAGATAACAATTACAATAATATATCAATGTTTACAGGAAGACTTGCAATACAATGCATTCTTATTTGGAAATGAAGTAATGCTTGTGAACAGTGATATATGCCACATTTGCATCTTGCCAGATTCAAACACATGCCTTGACAGATATCAGAAGGATGTGTATCAACCTGTGACTCCACAGAAATTATCCTACTGTGTGTGTCATGACAAACACAATTGATGGGCTTACAACGCTTCCCTATTGTAATGGGTATGGATACCCTCTCTTGGATGGTGATGTCTTATAACTGTTGAGCTCTCACTGTGCCATAAATACTCTCTTTGCCTAAGAAATTCCTAGCAGACACAGTTATCTGACAGACAGACAGATGTTGCCTGATTCAAACTCTTGACTATCATACATCACATTCTACAGTTCTGTGTATTGACTGTGTCTGCCAAAGGACACAGCAATGGATCTCACCACAAGTAAATTAAGTTAATGTGTGAAATAATAAAGGACATTTGAGGATAATTTGTACAGTATGATTTAGTCAGAATGATAAGAAGGAGGTAACTATGTTAATGTTCATACAGCTGTGGGTAGTGCAATATCAATGTTTCTCAGCCAAAGAAGCTGTTCCTGTTGTTTTGTACAACAACATTTTTTCCAGAATTAAACCACACTCTGTGCAGATATGCTGTACATGTCATTAATCAATGGATGTGCTGCAGGAGCAGTCAGACCATGGCATTCACAGAACTGTTTCACTGGCAGGAAATTACAAAATTACCTTATATTTCCTTCTCCAAAGTAAAAACTGAGGATAATAACTTTATACATTGCTGTTTGTACAATGTCAGTACATTGTTACCCTTTTCAGGAACTGAACAGCAAGCTGAGTAAGTCCATTGACTAGCACATTATAACAGTGGTAGATGTCATTCATGCATAACACCATAAGGACACACAATGCTTGCATTCAGTCAATGAGGGTTTTGAACACCTGAATATGGAACAACAGAAGCCAAATGATATTGTGAAGGATGGCACTCACCATGGTGTAAATGCTGCTAACATTGGGAGATATTTGAGCCTTTGAAGCTATGACATTATGCCATTGTTGGAAGGAATACGTATGCCTGAAATTTCTTTAACAGACTGCTGCTATTTATCTGTTTGTCACACAACATTGCCAGCAGCTAGGTATACCAAAAACACACATGATACAGAATGCAGTCCTCTCTGTGATGGGAGAATTTCAGTCATGTATAGTATGTGAATAATCATGGATTCAAACACATACCTTACTAGGCAACAGCACACAGAACATTGTCTGATGTCCTCATGCCACAGGAAAGCCTTAGTAATTCCCATGGGAAAGGCAGATGTCATCCTATAGCATCATCATTATCCAGTAAAGCATTTCTGTTTGAAAAATGAGCATACGTTTGTAATAGGAACCTGCAGCCATGCATGTACACAGCAGATAGCTGGATGACAGCATTGTTACTTGCATGCACACTGAGGGGTTTGTATAATGGTTAAGATATTTACCTCACAGTCACAAAGGTCAGGGATTGATTCATACCTTTGGAAGAGAAATTGGCTAAGCTTAAAATGGCCTGCAAGGGCAGCAAGACTAGTATTTGCATATGAACACAATTGAGTTTTAGGAGAAATGGCTGAATTTGAACATATTACGTAAAATTACAAGGTACATAACACTGCCTGAATTGCATGCACTACAAGAGATGCTGTTTTACACTTGTGACAGTGCATATTTGAATGGATGACATCACGATTCTTTAATACATTGATGTTCTTCTTAAAAGGTATGAAGGTGGTGTAACAGTATATTCCTACACATACTACATGCATTAGAAGCATGTAGCTCTGAGGGATTGGGATTTCTTTAAGTGTAGCATGTCCAACAGCTCTGGGTTTGACATGGCCTTGTATGTTAAGCAGAGATCGCCTCTGAGTAGACGATATGCGACAGAGTATAGCTGGAGTTTTTTAAGGCGGTCAGCATAGGGCATCTGCTTTAGGCCTGTGATTCTTTTAGTGAGGTATTTCTGAGGCCTTTCCAGTTGTTGCAGATGCCTTAAGAGGTACATACCAAATGGGGCGTTGTATTCTATAATGGGTCTAATGAGGGATGAGTACAGTGGGACAATGACCTCCTTTTTCTGGATGAAAAGCCCTTCATGATGAGGTGTGCCACATAGAAGGATTTCCTGACTGTTGTGGCGATGTGGTTATCGAAGGTGAGACCACTGTCCACCTGTGTCCCTAAGTCTCCTATCACACTTTCTGTGTTTAGTGTACTGCCACCTATATGGTAATTCATGGATACATGTTTTTCCCAAAGGGGATAACAATACATTTCTTGGCATTGAGCTTGAGCCCATGGCTCTGGCACCAAGCATCTGTTTCTGTAAGGCCCTTTTGTAGAGTATCCACATCATTTGGGGATTCAATAATGGCTCCCAGTTTGCAGTCATCTGCAAACTTTGTTAGCCAGAGTCCCTTAGTGTTGACCTGTACTTCAGAGAAGTAGATGCCAAACAAGAGCGGCCCCAGGACTGAACCCTGAGGTACTCCACTTGTCACTTGTCTGGAGCTGGATTTGGAGTCAGCTACTTTTACAGCATGGGTTCTATCAGTAAGCCATTTAGCAACCCATTGGGTGACATAGGGATTAATGCCCAACTTAGTAAGTTTATCTATGATTCCAGAGTGGGGGGGTGGTGTCAAAGGCCTTGGCAAGGTCTAGATAGGCTGTGTGGACCACCTTACCCTTGTCCATGGCTCTGGAGACTGATTCAAAGAAGTCAATCAGGTTCAGGAGACAAGATCGGCCCTTCACAAACCCAAACTGGGTGGGGCCAGTGTTTGAAGGTTGCCAATGTCTTTGTTTATAAGTTCCATGATAATATCCTCCATGGCCTTGCAGATAAGGCTTGTCAGACTGATGGGACAGTAGTTTCCGGGATCCAAGGTGGATCCCCCCTTGTGGATTGGGATAACTGTAGCTCTGTGCCACTAAGTGGGCACGAAACCTGAGGTGAGGCTATGATTAAACATGACACTTAGGTGAGGTGCCAGTTCATATTGTAGTTCATGTAGTACACAGCCCGGGATGTCATCTGGTCCCATGGATGCTGTATTCTTGGCTTTAGAGAGTGCGTTTTGTACCTGTGTGGCCGTTATTACTGGAATTTGGCAATCTTCCGGTATTGAGATGGGCCATTTAGGAGGTGAGAAGGGGATGAAGTTGGCACTGAATCGATCTGCCAGGATATTGCCAATATCCTTCGGATCAGTATATTTAATGCCATTCTGTTTTAGCTCAGAGCAGATCTGAGCATTGCCATTTAGATTCTTGACATAGTTATAGAATGCTTTGTGGTTGTCTTTGGAATCTTTGGCAATTTTATTTTCGTAACTAGCTTTGGAGGATTTTATGAGGCATCTCAGTTTCTTACTGAGGCTAGTAAGGAGTTTTTGCATCCTGGGATTTTCCTCTTTTCTGCAAAAGTTTCTTCCTTTTGTTGTAAAGTTTGTTTATGGCAGGTGACCACCAGATTGGCTTCCTTTTTTTGGATGAGAGCATTTTGGTTCTATTTGGGATGGCACGATTCATGCATGAGTGGATGTGCTCGTACAGTGCCTTAGTGTAGGATTCAGCAGTTGAACTTTCAGTTCCTGTCTGCATGGGTGTCATGAAGTTTGTCACTTCTGACTTGAGTAGCATGAAGTTGGCTTTGGAGAAGTTTTTTATGGTGGTTTCTTTACTGGAGGGTGGGGTTGGGATGTGGATGTTAAGGGTGATTAGCATATGGTCAGACCTGACTAACGAGGGGGTGACCATATGTATGGAGCATTGATTTCCCATGTTGGTAATGACCAGGTCTAGGATATTGGAGCCCCTGGTGGGACTATGGATTAGTTGATCCAGGGCATTGGAATTTATGAATTCCAAGAACCGTTGCGCAAAGGTGTTGGGACATGAGTAGTTTTCCCAGTTAATGGCAGGGTAGTTAATATCACCCAGTATTAGGGTGTTTGGTTCTATCTTAATATTTTCCAGTATGTTTAGAAAGGTGCAGTGGGAATCTTGGGTTATGGTGGGGGATCTGTAGCAAGCTACAATTTGGATTGCAGTCTTACCTAGTGTTAGTTGCACTTGGAGAATTTCAGACACATTGTGTTGGCCAACTAGCCTGGTGGTGTGAATATCCTTGGTGAATATTGACACTCCTCCACCTTTAGTGTTTTGGTCCTGGTTTGGTGGCTGAAAAGTGTGGTAAGAGTTGTAGCCTGGTATTGCAGGGGTGCTCTCTGGAGCCTTGAACCAGGTCTCAGTTACTGCACAGATATCGATGTTCTCCATTTTTAGGAGTGCCTCGAGAGAGTGCATTTTGAGGTTTAGACTTCTAGCATTGAGTAGCATTACCTTCAGATTTTGTGGAGGACTCTCACACTGTAAATGGGCACCCTATAACTGTGGTAAATGCCATTCATGATTTACAATATAAGGAACAACAATACTAACAGGCATTTAATGTGAATGTCGAAGACATGAGAATTTGACAGACAATACATGATAATTTATAGGATGAATTCACAATGGTAGAAATGTAAGTACAACTATGAGATATACACTTATGTGAAGGCATTGCACCTTATTATTGCTGCAAGAGGTATGTGTGCCTGTAACTGCTGTAGTAGGTCAACAACAAACAGTATGTTGTCTCATTCCCTCTTGCCAGAGGATGATGCTTCCTACATGTTATGTAAGGAAAATAAAATCAAACTTCATCATTATTCTGAATAAAAGCATTGCTATGTGAAAAAAATTATCATAGCTTTTGTGAGAGGGGACCAACATCTATGTGTGTACAAAGCAAATGTGCTTGGCAAGTTAGTTAGTGATATGTACAGTCAGAATAACACTGACACACTGTAGTCTATGCAGTAATGGATGAATTTAAAATAAATACCTAAGATAACAAGCTAAACATCATTGCCTGAATCACAACTGCCACACGACCACGTATATGTACAACATTGACAGTGCACAATTAAATGGATGACATCAGCATTGTTTATTAACTAGATGTTTATGCTAAAATGTGTTTGAAATGCACAATAACACTGTACTGCTACACATATGCATTTGAGGAACAGTATACACAATATGAGGGTGAAAGACACACAGCTGGACTCAAACATCCTGCATATGCAGTTACACAATGTACAAAGCAAACTATCAAAGTCATGCAACACTGGAGAATTTGTGCTCCAAATATAACATACTGCAAGTATATTAGCACTCTGTAATCATTGTGGGGCCAAAAAGTTATTTTCCCCGGGGATGCTAGGATTTGCTAGTGTCAGAGTGCCACTGTAATTCAATCTCATAATTCGAAATATACATAAAGGCAGTTATGAAGGGGCCAATGGCATATGACAGCAATGCCTATCAAACTCTTGAATCAGTGAAGGAATCTAACCACCTACCTATCCACTTACACCATCTATACAATAAATTGTTAACGAGTGCCACAGGAGAATAATGGCTAAAATTTAGACATACTCCATCTATGAAGGGATGACATCAGCAGTGTATTGCCAAGGAGATGTATGTAGTAACATTTGGGTTGCAGTCAATCAGAGGTTGTAAAAGTACCTCTGCAAATTTGTGTAAAATAATCATGATTTCATTGGCACTCACACTTGTAGAAATTAAGCACTGCTGTATTCAAACATCCTACCTATCTAGTTACACATTCTAGAAAATAGTGTAAGACATGCAAGCACCACCAAAAAGTCTGACATATAATAGCTTCAGTTTACTTGCAAAACAATGACCTCATCAGTGTGTTGAACCAGGGGTGTAGGCAGACAAATTAATGCTGTAATTATGTACTTCTATTGATGACACACAAAACACATGCCATTTGAAGGATGGAAATGTTTACCCCCACTCCATTTAACAAATGTTTGCATGACTTTCCCTATAAAAATATTAAATGGATATTTTTCAACACATGACATTGTTTTTTTTCTATCCCTTCCTCCACATCATTGTTACTGGCCCTGCACGCACCCATACACACACACACAAAGTACATACTCTGGTTACACTACTACCCAACTAGTTACATAGTCTAGACAGCAATGTACTAGATGCAAGCACCACAGGAGCTGTCTAACTATTAAAGGAAGAGAGTGCACTTTTGTCATGATGACCTGTTCAGTGTGTTTCTTACAGGATTCTTCTGTAAATTTAGTATAAGGGGGCTATATGCACATTAAACTGCCTTCTTTTCAGGGTAAGTTTAGACAAAAACAAGCACTACATACACATACAAGTCTTACAAACTTGATAGTGAACATCCTACATATCTAGTTATATAATATAGAGAGTACTGTACTAGTCACAAGTGCCACAGGAGAAGTCTGACTCTTAAGGGGAACAAGTGCACTTTTGTTGGGATGACCATGCCAGTATGTATCATACAGGATGTTTATGTAAAAAATAGGATAATAGAAATGTGAGAGTAGTTAAAGCATTATACTCAGGAGAAATGTATACAGTATTGAGTGTTACACACAAAGAAACACATGCAAGTCTTTCATGGTGGGCATCAAACTTCCTACCATTCTAATTACACAACCTAAAGAGAACTGTACTATTCACATGTGCCACAGGAAATGTTTGACTATTTAGAGGACAGAGTGTACTTTTGTCAGGATGACCTCACTGGTGTGTCTCATAAAGGATGCTCTGTAAAAACTGGGATAAGGGAGCTGTCAAAGCTGTTAATTGTATTCTTCTTAGGAGAAATGAATACAGCACTATGTGTTACACACAGTCATGCAAAAACACACACAGGTCTTCTGTCTTGAGCATTGAACTTTCTGCCTATCTAGTTTCGTAATCTAGAGAGCTGCAAGTACCATAGGAGAAGTCAGACTGCTAAGGAGCGAGAATGCACTTTTGTCAGGATGACCTCATCAATGATTTTCTGAAAAATTGAGATAAGCGAGTTGTAAGAAGCACCAGGTGTTACACACAGTCCCTGCCACATACAACAGGACATATGTCTGAACTCTACGGATTTTTGCAAAATGTCCAGATTTTGCCTCATATTTCTGGTCAGTTTTACATAAAATTGTGGTTTTCTGGGAAATGTGTGACAAAAGGGTTGGGAGGGTGACCTAATGGTTAAGGTGTTTGCCTTACAAACACAAGGTGCAGGGTTTGAGTCTCACAAGGGATAATTGGCTAGGCTTACAGTGGCTCGCTAGGGCAGTTAACCTACTACTAACCTATGAACCAAATCATTAAAAACTGAAGTTAAAAAATAATGACAGACTATTGAGTTTAAGACTTCATACCCTTCAGAAAATTTATGCTAATGCAAAACCAGTTATTCTATCAACTTCCTAAGTTTGTAAGAGAAATATTTTAACATTGTCCCTATTTTAGGTCTTTATCCCACTTTTATTTATTGCTTTGTCCAGATTTCTTGCTCTAAGTGGTTGAGAGGCATAACACATGGACACAAATGCACACAAGTTTTCCATGTTGGGCATTGAACCTCCTACCTATATAGTTACACAACCTAGAAAGCTCTGTACTATTCACAAAGCCCACAGGAGAAGTCTGACTGTTAAGGGGACAGGGAGCATTTTCGCCAGGATGACCTCATCAATCTGCCTCATAGAGGATAAAATAGTTGTGAAAACAGTTAAATGTATTACTCTTAGGAGACATGAAAGCAGCACCAAACATCACGCACAGACTCATATACCCCCCACACACATACACACATACACAAGTCTCACATGTTAGACATTGAACTTTTACTTATCTAGTCACACTATCTACAGAGCACTGTATTCGTTGCAAGCACCACAGGTGAAGATGGGCAATGCCTCTCTGAAATTAGATACTGTAATATTTGTAAAAAGCAATGTTTGGAACAGATGGTGCTATGCATTACAGGTTATACAATGTGTTCGGGACAATGTAATATCACTATGATTGAAACTTTTATAATGAAATGTTGATACCATCATTACTGTACATTGTATTTCTCTGAGGGCCATTGACATGCTCCTCATAAAGGCATAACATACAAACTGACTGTTGGACACCACTGGATTATCAATCAAGTATTCCTGTGACTTTATGTTGGGATGATTGCGCACTTGTATTGTTTAATACTTGCACTATGTGCATTGGCAAGACAAACATGCATGTTGTACATAGGTTAGTGCACTAAAGAATGACAGTGATGGATTATGTGAGAATAGGTTAACCAAATTAATAGCACAGTGCATATGTAAACACTGTAGATAAGTGAGTAAGCCCAATACCCCATCTCTCTTTATCCTTCTTAGCACTGCTGCAACTTCTTGACTACCTCTACCATTAAAACCATCCAAGAATCTTTGACTGTCTACCTTTTTACTACAATCCTAATTCTTCCAAACTTCTGCCATACCTAGAACTCTAGTTCTAATCATTCCTTTCAGTCCTCTACAGCCTTTCCTTCCAAATAACTAATAGCAACCTACCAGATCTTCTAACTCCCCAAATTATACCCATAACTCTGCTCATTGCATAACTCTATGAATTAGTAAATCTAACTGTTAAATGATATACTGTACCTAGCCAGTCTGTAATTATTGGAAGGTGCTCATATTATTGTCCTATGTATTTTGTAAATAATATTGCATTTTGGAGCATCATTTTTTTCTTGCATTATTGTCCTTTGTAGTTATATATGTACTTCCTGTCATGTTGTTATCTTTTACACATTCTTTTCTCTATGGAGCTTTTCTCCTGCAGCCTCCTCTGAAAATGGGCCTCTGGCCAGTTAGATGCTTCCAGTAAACAAATGTGACATAAATAAATAAATAAAAATCAACATCTTTCACCTTTGACAATAGTATTACAGACATACAAACATTTATTGTACTCTTCAAGTGTAGTGCTGCCAAGCTGATTTATGGTGCTGATGGCAAACTGTTAGAGCGTGCATAATCGTATCTTGAAGTATTGAACTTACAGTGGTAATTAGCAATACTTTACATTGCTCTGTGCCAGCTTTCATGCAAAAATATGTACAAAACAGGCGTCACGATTGGCAGCAGGTGGGTCTATATTATGTAATCGAAGAGTCTACTCTTCGAACACATAATAATTGACAAATACACAGCAAATGCTGTAAATTGCAAACAGCCACGTCCGCAAATTGTTTCCTCGGGAAAAAAATCAGTTAGACGTTATCGGGAATTGCCCTTTTCTTCAGTGTACAGCTATCTTGGAGTTGGTATATTTAGTTAGGGGGAGGTGTGGGGGGCATAGCCCCCCACATGGGGGGGAGTGGGGGGAAGTCCCCCACTTGATTAGTGTTTTAAAGTTTGTTTGTTTTTAAGGCCACATGAATTTTTTTCCCAAGGAAAAAGTTTGTGAATGTGGCCATTCGCAGTTTACAGCGTTCACTGTATATTTGGGGATTATTATGTGTTCAAAGAGTAGACTCTTCAATCACATAATATAGACCTGTAGCAGACACATTAATGTAGCAGCAGGATAGTGTTGTACTATGTATAGGTTTAGCCAACATTTACAGACACAGGAGTCACACAAAACATCATGAAACATGTGTTCATCCATATGTATTCGAACATTGTACAGTATGCCAAGAAATACTTTTATACCTGAGCATTATCTTAGTACACCACATAAAAAGTCATAATTGTGATAGCTACTATTTGACAACCGAATTTAGCAAACATGAATGCATTCATCTTTTCTTACCCTATTGACCACTGTGATCTGTCCATCCAACTCTTCATTTTGTTCAAAATTACATTAAAATGACTAGCTTAGCACAATGGTGCAAAGTGAGGCCAAGTAATGTGGAACCATATCCCAAGATATTGCCATAAGCTTTGCACTTCCATTTAGCCTTACATTGCTCAAATGCAGCACTGGATGATTAATGATACAGAAGGGAGATGATACATTGATAGGGTGACATGGAGGCAGGGCTAAAGATGATTATGACAGTAAAAGGATAATGGTGGCTCACAACAGTATGTAGCAAACAAATACATATAACTTATGTACAAAAACACTCAGTAAAACAGCTAATAGCTGGGTTAGAACCCTTGAAATTATTTGGAAATCTTTCTACACATGTGAGCATTTATTAGTCATGTTATTGCTAAGTAATTCGGCTGCCTAGTGTTTGCTATACATCCTAAATGACATTAATATTAGGTTTGTTTCACTGAGGTTGTCTTTGTCTAACTCCTTTACTACAATTTCTTCCTTCACTGTTTTCCTTTAGTGCCTGTACATCATGACTACATAGTGGGTCTGGTTTATCCCCCCATGCTTGAGAGCACAAACACTCCAAAAATATAAGCTTAAGAAAACTTTTGGACTACTAGATGATCACCTCCACAGACTCTCTGCTTCTATCCAGGTGCTTACAATGCTATTTTTAACTAAACTCCACTGAATTTTGTATTTTATTCCTTTCAGTTGCACTAGCTACTGCTTTGTTAAGCAAACGGGTAATTGTAGTATTTTGGTTGAGCTCTGCATCAGTACTGATAACTGCACTGTATTCCCCTCCATGACTTCCAAGTTATTATTACCTTTTTTCTCTTTTCCCCTGCCATAGTGTTTAAACAAGGCTTAATGTAACTCCCCCTCCCTATATTGTTAGTTACACTCCTCCTTCCTTGTTTAAAGTCTATCTAGTACAGTATCTCCCTAGTCTACATTTTTCTAATTTCTAAATGCTTCTTTTGACTTTTGTATTTCTCCTAATCTCTGCCTTTTGCTTTTGACTATAGGACTCACTCATACTTTACTTACCTATCCTCATGTTCCCAATCAGCCACAACATTGCACCTGAAATTCCTCTAATTATAACTTCTGTTAAGCTGTTTGAATTATTCTATTGGTTACTTACTCGCAGGTCTCCACTGATTGTTTTCACAGCAGTTCAGCATAGATTGGCTCTGCCCACTTCGTTCACCATTCGGGCTATCTCCGCTGCCCTACCTTGCCCCCAGTTTCCACCCACCCCCACTACTTCCACATTTATTCATTACTAACTCCTCCGACTCCATCTTTCATCCAATCATGCATCACCTCTCCCACACACTCACAAACCTAACTTAAAGTGATTAACTCCATCAATACAATGTTTATCAGCAACATATATTTCCTTAGCTTAATACTGCCCATTTCACTCCTTAGCACCCTTACTTACCTTGCACAACTCCCTTATACCTCTTACACCCTTCCACAACACTAGATCTCTAACTATCAACATACAACATTATCCTCCTTCTCCTTTATAACCCATGAACTCTACCCATCAAATATAACCCTCTTATATAAACACAAAGTACTACCTATCATACCCACTTCTAACTTACTATACTCTCCACTCCATAACAAATACTCTACCTATCTCCTCTCAAACTCCCCCTCCACATTAGACTTTATCACCCTTATACTAGATCATATCTCCCTCTCTGTTTCTGGTGACATTCACCCCAATCCCAGGCCCACCAACCTCCCATCCATTTCCTCTCCCCCTCCATCATCCCCTCACACCTCAAAGAGCATTTGGATTACCAAAATTAATGACCAAAGTCTCCATAATAAAATTCCTAGCCTACATGCCTGGCTTACCCACAATCAGCCAGACATAGTTGCCATCTCAGAAACTTGGCTGAAACCACACATAAAATATAATGAAATCCTGTCACATGGATACCATATGATTTGTAATGATAGGCCCATCAAAAAAAGAGGTGGGGTAGCCATAATCTACTCTTCCTCCTACTCAGTTATCCCATACAATATTCTCACCTCAAAAATTGCCAACTCAGAATTAACCATAGCTCTCTTAAAATTGAACAAACACAAGTTCACATTTATAGCTGCTCTTTACATCCCTCCAGGTAATAACATCCCAATACTAGAAGACATTCTCTCCTGGTTTTCCTCTAGCATTAAAAATGAAACCTTCATCCTAGGTGACATAAACGTTAACTGGGCCACCATTAACTCTCAATCCCCTACCCAAACAATGAACCTCTTTAACTTCACTGAGCTAATAAACTCCCCCACCAGGCCAAACAGAGATGGAACCACTGGCTCCATCATTGACTGGATCTTAGTGTCTCATCCAAATCTAATCTCAAATTTAGGATTGCTTCCTGACCCCCTCAGTGATCATCTACCAGCCTTTGCTGGCCAGTACCCCTTCCCCCTTCATTAACAACATCACTACATTCAAACCTGAAACCTGTCCAACATCAACCCATAAACATTTTCAGACTACATAAAACTAACTGACTGGACACCTTTAAGAACTCTGCCTCTTGACAACGCCATCAACTACTTTAATGAAACATTTCTGTACCTACTTGATAACTTTGCTCTTTTCAGGACCAAAAGAGTTAAAGCTATAACTTCTCCCTGGATATCTAAGGAAACTAAACAGATCAGGCTCCTAACAGACAAAAAGTGGAAACAATGTCAAAGAAATAAGCAACCTAATACTCTATTAAAATTTAATCAACTCCGCAACTCTATAAAAAACTAATAACCAGAGACCACAAAATATATTACTCTAAGCTTCAATCAGAACATACTAACAACCTTAGAAAATTCTGGAATACTATCTCATCCCTCCTTCACTCCAGCAGTAAAGACAACCCATACCCAAACCCTAACTGCTCTGATCAAGAAACAGCCTCTCTGTTTAACAACTTCTTTGTGGAATGTATAGCCAAACTTACTGCCAGCTTCCCCGGCTCCCCTCCAATATCTTCCTCCCTCCCCATACCTTCCCCTCTGATCTGAAAACATATACTCCTTTCTTCAGCCTCAGTCCTGTGCCCACACACATAATAAAAAAAACTCCTCCTCTGACTGAAAACATGCTCCAGTGGACCAGATAACTTACCTGCATCCTTCCTCAAACTATCCTCCAACAGCATAGCTTTCCCTATCTTCAACATAATAAATAGGTCCGGCCAAGAATCTTATGTTCCCTCACTTTGGAGACAAGCATTCATCATCCCACTCCATAAAGGCAGTAAAAACATTGACACCACTAATTTCTGTCCTATTGCCATAATTTCCCCACTCTCAAAAGTCCTGGAAAAATGTATTCATTCACAACTGATGCCTTATCTAAAACAAAACAAACTCCTTACCCCCAGACAACATGGATTCCATCCTGGCCACAGCACCATCACTGCACTCCCCTCCTTCCATGAGTCCATTAACCATGCTCTTGACTTCGTCAAAATTGTATCAACCCTGTTCCTAGACCTTTCCAAAGCCTTTGATGCCATCTCTCACCCTATACTCCTATTGCAACTCTCCTTCCTCAATCTCTCCCCTTCCACCATAGCTTGGTTCATCAGCTACATCTCCAAAAGACAGCAAGCTGTTAAGTGGAAGCATTCTTCCTCTTCCTTTCTACACACCCCTACTGGGGTACCCCAAGGTTCTGTAACTTTGGTCCCTTACTTTTCAATATGTTCATCAACAACTTTCACCACTCCATATCCAATTCTACACTAATCCAATATGCAGATGATTCAACAATCATCTGCTCAACTGACACCACTTCTGACCTTTTGCAGATAACCCAGTCAGCTTTTTCACATACTGAAACCTGGATGCAAAACAACCACCTAGCACTGAACTCCAGTAAAACCAAATTAATGATTTTCCCTATCTAAACACTCCCCCATTGATAAAAACTTCTTCAAGATCATAAGCCAGAATAACATCCCCACTGAAATTGTCTCTCACACCAAACTGGTTGGTGTCATTATTGCCGAACATCTAAAATGTAATATCCACATCCAAGCTAATATAAAAAAAAAAACAAAATAAAAATCCAACAAAAATTAGGATTCCTATATAGGCATAACCATTATCTCACTCTCACCACAATAAAGACCCTTGCCTCCACATACCTTCCACCCTCCCTAATGTATGGTGCTCCTCTGTTCTCGAATCTTTAGCTTGGCCTTCAAACTAAATTAGAAGCCTGCTACAATAAAATCTGTAAATTCACCACCAACTCTAGAAACTCATCCCATCTCTGCATATCCCTCCACTCAATGCAATGGCTTGAGCTTCCCAACTATCTGAACCTCCTTAAACTCTGCCCATAGTCTCATATTTAAAACATCCTCCTGTCCCTCTCTCACCACCTCCTTTACCCCCTATATTCCTAATTGCTCACTTAGGTCAGAAAATCAGTACCTGCTCAAAATCTACAAACCTTTACAGCCACCTGAACACTGTCTGCTATACTGCTCCTTAGCTAAACTATGGAACTCTCTTCCTCCCTCCCTTAGAAATACTCATTACCACTCTAACTTTAAATCCCTCCTCCATTCCTACCTATTGTCAAAGTGGGAATTACCTTGTTCCTTCCCTTCATAGGACCCTGCTAGATCAAAACCCACCTTTTAACTCTATGCATCATCTCTGCATTCACATAATTTGCCCTCCTACTACTCTTAACCTCCAAATTTTGTTAATTTATTTCCAATAATTTCTCTTCCCCAATTGTAATTCACTGTTAATGACCCTAAGACTGTATTGTTGCAAGATTTTTACTACTATTATTGTGAAATGTAAAATTTAAATTATAATTTACTGTTAATGACTCTTAGACTGTACAGCTGCTATATCTTATTATTATTATTATTGTAGAAAGTAGATTTATTTTTTTACTGTAGAATGCTGTATAAAATTGTATGACTTCTTTGCTTTGTAAGCGTATATGCTAATATGTTTGTAATTGTTACTCGAGCTTTTCTCCATGAGCCTCCATGAAAATTATCTCTTTTCAGGCCCAGTGGACTTCCCCAGTCATCAAACTGAAATAAATAAATAGCATAAAGGAATTACCACTTCATATGCTTAACTTAATGAAGCAAAAGGTGCGAACAGAGAGAGTTAGAAACAGATGCAAAGAGGAATAGCAACTTTATGTTTTGTGAGACATGTCACAAAAGGAGATACTGCCAGCACAGCTGTCTGGAATTTTGTAAATAATGATGTCATTTGTGAATATCAACATGATTTATATAAGATGCTTGTATTACAAATGTATTAGAACTGTATGCCATGTGTATGACAAACTGCTGTTTTGAAAAGGTTTTCGCAAAGTGCTGTTTGGAATGTAACCACAGTGTGCCCTACTGGGACAGAACAAAAATGTACATGCACTATTGTAACTGTTTAAATGTATGTATTTTAGCAAAGGAAACTGAAATACAGGAGGTTAACTTCAGAAAAATAACTGAAACAAAATTACTTTATGACTACACATTAAAAGATGGTATCTTTCAGCGTCAAGGCAGCTAGAGACATAATCCCCAGGATTCACGAATGCTAAAACTCCATACAGGAACAGTGTAGCAGCTCCTGCATGGAGTTCGGCCACCGAGCGATTTAGAAAACAGCTGATTCGACATGCACAAGTCTGTCTACACTGTTCCTGCATGGAAGACTGTGCAGCATGCTAATCAAGTCATTTGCTGATGAAAACCATGCAAATGAGGTGAATTAGTGATTCAGGAAACTGCCAAGTCTCCATGCAGGAACAGTTTCAGTGCAGAAATGTGTTCAGTTACTAACTGAACACATTTTTGCAAAAAAAAAAAAAAAAAAAAAAAAAAATAGAAAACGGAGGCATGACAGCTCAAATAAAAGCATGTATTCACATCTCTAGGCATGCCAATGGCCAAATATATGGCTATTGGCATGAATACATGTTTAATTTTAATAAAAAATAATATTTTGTTTTTGTGGCTGATCTAAGCTATTTAAGGATAGGGCAGTGGCATACAAACACGATTGTGGTGAAAATAAAAACAAAAATATGAAAACCCAAGTTTAAGGGAAATCTGCATTTTGCCATTATTCTATGGCATGCAGAATCAAAACAATACCAGGGGACAGTGGTTGTCAAGGGGAAAGGCTCCGTGTCTAAGGTTGCCACCCATCCCATTGTCAGAGGGACACTCACGGGTTGAGCTGCCTCATCCCGTTGCCTGCTGTGGAAAGTAGTGGGACTTGAAAAGTCCTGCTTTTCAATCGCACTGAATTGCCATGGAAAAGCCAGAATTGCTTCTGGCTTTTCCACGGCAATTCAGTTACATCACCAACCCGGACCTGCAGGCAAAGCTGCTGCCTGTTATGTCCGGCTGCTGTAATTTGTGCAGCAGTTGCCTGCAATTCATGAAAGGGGTTGGGATTGGGGCAGGAAAAGCCCTGCAAAGATCTCAGCTGTTGGAGTGCTTTGTTTTAAGTGCTTCTACAGCCACTGGAAAAAAAACAAGATTTTTTTTTCTAATGAGCCAGCCAGTCAGCCATCCATCCATTCATCTAGCCATCTATCCATTCTTCCAACCAGCCAGACAGCCATCCATCCCTTCATCCAGCCAGCCAGCCATCCATTCATGCAGCCAACCAGTCAGTCATGCATCGCTTCATGCAGCCAGACAGCCATTCTTCCAGCCAGCCAACCATACATTCATTCAACCAGCCAGACATCCATTCATGCAGCCAGCCATCCATTCATGCAGCCAGCCATCCATCCATCCATCCATCCATCCATCCATCCATCCATCCATCCATCCATCCATCCATCCATCCATCCATCCATCCAGCCATCCAGCCATCTATCCATTCATCCAGCCAGCCATCCATCCATCCATCCATCCATTCATGCAGCCAGCCAGCAATCCAGCCATCCAGTCATTCATCCATCCAGCTGCTACTCCCACCAACAAGCTAGCCACTCCAGCAGCCAGCCAGCTAACCACTCCAGCAGCCAGCCAACCAGCCACTCCAGTAGCCAGCTAGCCAGCTAGCTAGCCACTCCAGCAGCCATCCGTCATACCCATAACAGCATCTCCATCACCTCTCCTCTGATGACGTCATAGTAGAGGATGTGGCCATACCGCTAAGAATTAGGATTTCTCAACATATCAGCAACATAAAAAACAAGAGACTGAATAATGCATTGTACAAACATCATTAAATACATGCTTCTGCCAAATTTACTTTTATTGTAATTGATAGAATTTTTGGTAATAAGCACAACTACACTGGGCTGCATTCTATCTTAAACACCAAAGAAAAGAAGTGGATAATTAAACTAGGGGGATTATTCCCACCTGGTCTAAATGAAAATCTTTGATTGAACCAATCAGATTAATGATGAGTGTGTATATATACCTTTGCTCACCACAATGAATGTAATTAACACTGAGGAAGGCTGTGTTTTTTCCTGCCGAAACCGGTCTGTTTTTTAATTTGTAATGGTCTAATTTATTTCATTACAATAAATTCTGGAACACTGTATGCTGGCTCTGCTTTTTGTTTTGGATTTTGACTTTTTGTTGAGCCGTGCATTTGCCCCACGTGCAGATGAATTTCTAATCAGTTTCATATTGGACACATCCCCATATCCCACTTTGGCCCACTGAAAAGGGGGCAACCCTATCCGTGTCAGTGCAGTGTCTATGGGCTAAGACAGTGGGGTATGCAAATGAGAAGAATGTTACAGAATCACAAAATATTCTAAGCCCAAACCTGCACCTAACCATGTAGGTGCTAGAACACGATCATGTAGGCAGGAGGAGTAACTAACATGGAAAGGGGGTGTGTCATGCTTGCTGTAAGCACATTGGACCACTGTTGCCTGGGTTTGTACTTAGCTAAGCTCAGCTAAGCAAGTGGGTGTGTCTCAGGCTGTATAGCTTTGTTTACACTGCCTATAGGAGTGTGCATGGCATTAAACATGCACATTAAATTATAATGTGCATGCACATTAAACAAAAAAAAAAAAAAAAAAAAAAGAAAACAGAAAATGGCAGCACTGTGTATATGTAAACAAGGGGGTGTGTCCAAGGCCATATAGCCTTGTTTATCTTGCCTAAACGGGTGTGCATGGTGCTCATAGGGACTTAAATCACAAAATAAAAAAAAAAAAACAGGGAATGGCAAATGGCAAGTGGAACAAGAAAACAACAAAAAGGGAAATAGCAGAACAGAGGCCCTCAAATACAAGTAATAGAGCTGTCAGGTGGAAGGTATCATACTCAGCCAATCACACAGGCAGCATCTGCAGCACACCACTATAAACTATGCAAACACCTTTCAGTCTGTTTTTTCCCACAAACTCTCCACCACCGGTGTACACAGATGGGAAATTTTACCTGACAAAACTAACAAAATGTTAGGGGCTGCTGTCACTCTCATACATCAGTATGTACAAGAGGCTGAGGGTGGCGATGAGGACAATGCTGACAACTGCCCCAGACCTATGAGGAGGAGAAGAGTGTTCTGGCCCAGGGTAACATACCAGGGGCTACATGATATGGAGATAGTAGAGCTCGACAGGGTGGATAGGGACATACTGCAGAAAATTGTGGAGCTGTGCCGGCCTCACTTCACATCCAGAACAAACTGAGAGGAAGCCTTCCCGGTGGATACCAAGATATGTGTAGCTGTTGGTGTCTTTGGATAGCTCTAAGAATACTACCTACAGGTACTTTCCATAGACCAACTGGGCATATCATGGAGGTCTCACAGGCATCTGCAACCAGGATACTACACCAGTTCCTGGATGCCAGGCAACCACATGCTGAGGAGCACATTAAATTCCCCACCACCCGTGAGGAGAGGACCTGCAATATGAGTCTCTTCCACCATGTAGCAGACTACCCAGAGGTATTGGGTGCCATAGACTGCATGCACATCCACATCAAAGCACCACCTGGTGACCGGGGTAGGGTCTACATAAACTGCAAAAGGTTCCACTCCATCAACTGCCAGGTCATGTGCAATGCCCAGGGCATTATCATGAATGTGTGTGCTTGCTGCCCTGGAAGCTATCATGACTCCCACATCTGGCATTCCTCACAGCTGTATCAGTGGTTTGCCAGGGGGGACATCCCACATGGCTATTTAGTGGGGGATGCTGGCTACGCACTGGAGCCCTGGATGATGACACCCATTGCGCACACACACACACACACACACACACACACACACACACACACACACACACAAATGCCATAATGAGGCACACGCACAAACCAGGATAATTATAGAGTGTGTGTTTGGAATGCTCAAATCATGGTTTTGCTGCCTTGTCATATCCAGTGGAGCCTTGCAGTACTCTCCAGCCACATGTGCTCACATGTTCATAGTATGTGCCATGCTACATAACATGATCCTGTGGAAAGAGCTGCAGCAGGAACAAAACGGGGAAGGGCCACACAGCCCCGCATCAATGCCAAGGTCTCCACAAGCACAGAGGGACTTGGAGGAGGAACTTCCTGATCCTGCCCCTGTAGGCAGATGGCGGGATGCTCAGTATGCCCTGGCCTTGGCATAGAGGCAACGCATAGCACATACACTGACACTGTAGGGACCTAGGGACTGATATCTCTCTCCGACTTGCACACACAGTAAAATGGATGCCAAACACCACACCACTTATACCTTACCATGTATAAGCAGTGTACTGTGTGCATCCAACATAGTCAGCCCTCACCATCCTCACAACTGCCTCAGGCAAGAGGTAAGTCAGTCTTCTTAACAATGAATAAATGGAGTAGAATGTTCTGATAGCATATCCATGGTATAGATGCAAGCATGCAAGGGAATGGGGTGGCTTACTGGCATAGCACCAGACAACTGACAGCTATGTGGGACAGCAGGAAGTGTATGCCCAGTACTGTCTTTCCCACACTATGCAGTACCACTGTAGTTTAGAAATACCACTGCAGTATATGTGTTGAGCCAAATAACTCGGGGGGTCATAGGTCACTTGCATGGATGTCAAAGTGGGGGTCCCACACTCAACCCAAGCTTCACCCAGCAGATTAGCTATAGAAAACCATACAGAAATGTGTAGCAAAGGCCACCAAATGGCGACATCTATGAAATTCCCACCTACAGACTTACACTGTGATATTACAGCAGCTCTGGCAGTGGCAGTATGGCTCTAAAAGCTAAGAAGTCCAAAACTAAACATGTGTATAACAGAACAATCTGACCCATTATTGATATTGTTATGCTTGGGCACACCAATATGCTAAATGTGACCAAAATGTTAAGCAAATATCAGCACAGCTTCTGCAAATGTGTAGTGTGTACAGATGTGCCCCCCAACGGTCCCATAGAAATCCAGTAACATGTCCCTAGCTGTAAGCAGCATACAGGTGGCACCCAGAGTGATGGCTCAATACAAACAGAAAGCAAGTGTCAGTAATGCTCAGTCCACTTACTAGTACCATTCTAGGGGTGTCCTCTGCACTGTGGCCTGAGAACATATCCTCATCAGAATGCACTGCCTTGATACAGATGGGCTGCATCTGCCACATCTCACCTACAAGCCTCTGCCAAAGGCCTATGCCTCACCCACAGTGTCATTTTAGGGAGTGATATGGGGTCCATAACACCAACATAACATAGACAACAAAATGCAAGGAAAAAACATGCTGCTAAATGCTAGGAGCATATCTCCCAAACTCAGAGACCCAGATATCTGAACAAAACCACAAATACTGTAGTGATAAAGGTCCAAAGAGAAGGATACATGGGAAAACTCCTGCAATAATAATGTAATAAAGTTGATATAGTGGAAAAGTTTTTTAATATCATGGAATTTCTGAAGGGTATGAAGTCTGAAACTGCAATTTCACAACAATAATATCTGACTTCAACCCTGAGTGAGTTGCAAAACACTAGCTTGAAAACCACACCTATATGGGTAACTTACCAGATACATGAGCCGTGAATCTGCATATTCAAGTGAAACCCTCTACAGTCGAGAGGTATGGCTAGGAGCCTAAACATTGAAAAGCACTCATTGCAGGGAGTCCCAAACCTGGAAGATAGCAACATGTCTGCACCCACAAAAACCTGTCCCACAGCTATGAGGAAAAACACAACAAGCCTTCCCTGATCACTCATCCCATACAACCACGTGACTCCAAAATGTGGGTGGCCAAGCCAAATGATGTGGGGGTATACATATATGTGTGACAGACACACAGCTCCTGTCTGGTCAAACAGTCTGAGACACCCAAGACCCCGAAATGTGGGCAACCCTTCACACCACCTCTATGCAAACTGTAGGTAGTCACAGGCCAACATATCTGACTCATTCCCCCCTAACACCACTTATCTTACCCTCTACAAATATATCTGGAGTCCACCTCTCACTCTGATTCTGCCTGACTTGTATTACTCAACCATGGACTGGTAAGCACGCCATTCCAAAACAGAAATGCACACAGATCCCCACATCCTAGTATATCAACAAGGTGCTTGACCATTTGCACAGTATCAGCAGTCAATTGTCTGTAGCTACACATCTCAACAGGCTGGATTGTGGAACAATGCCTAGCATTCGGCCCATAATTATTTCTTGTGCATCATCCAGGCTGTATTCCTCTGGTAAATCACTGTGGCGATCTGAGGAGTTATGTCTTGAGGTACTGAAACAAGAAATACAGTGTCAAACATCAAATATGGCAGATAACATGTATGCAAAAACAAACCTTCTGACTCTAACACCTCATACATTAATAAGAGAAACAGTCACAATCACCCTATGTATAGCCTAAAGTTCCCTCATTTAAATATGGCTGTCCAGAGATATCATGCACTAACAGGTGGAGATATATGGACTGGAGTACAACAATCTCTGGAATGGGGTCCCACATATACTATAGAAGGTCACACTGGGCATGCTCCTGCACTTAGAGAAGTGTCTGTAAGATCATGGAAATAACAGGCTTTTACCACTCAGTACACATCCCATTGCCCTACCTTATCATTCCTGCAGATGTCTGTCATTTTAAAAGTATATTTTGCCAGCCCTGAGCTCTATAAGCTCTGTGGCATGATAAATATAACTAGTTCTTGCAAATGTCAAAGTGTGTGTGTGTGTGTGTGTGTGTGTGTGTGTGTGTGTGTGTGTGTGTGTGTGTGTGTGTGTGTGTGTGTGTGTATGTGTGTGTATGTGTGTGTGTGTGTGTGTCTGTGTGTGTGGTGCAAATAACTAGTTAGGTAGGAGTTCTAATTGCAGTCCTTGCAAATGTCAAAGTGTGTATGTGTGGGTGTGTGTGTGTGTGTGTGTGTGTGTGTGTGTGTGTGTGTGTGTGTGTGTGTGTGTGTGTGTGTGTGTGTGTTTGTAGGTTAAAGCTGTTGGGCCCATTCACACTCTGTACACTTCCCATTGCTGTGCTTTGGCAGTCCTGGCAATTTGAAAAGCCCAGTCCTGGCAATTTGAAAAGTGTGTCTGTTTGTATGACTGCATGTATATATCTGTGGGTAAAAGTATTTTGTGCCCATCCACAGCTAGTACATTTCAAAGTGTCATGCTTTACAAGGGATGCTGATGTCACTCACCTTAGAAGTATGTATGAATGTCCTTTTCCCTATAAAATTTGTGGTGCATGTGATAAATGCGTAACACTGTAGTAGCAATAACTAGATAGGTAGGGGATTTAATCTCAGTGCTGACAAAAGTGTGTGTGAGTGAGTGTGTGTGTCTGTGAGATAACAGTATCCTGTGGGGGGCGTGTTTGTGTGAGAACAGGAACCATGGGGGGTGGATTTTGCTAATTTATTATATTGCCCACACTGTATATGTCCCAATGTCCACATTTCAAGGCCAACAGTTGTTAAACACTGTAGAGGTAGGTGTAGACAATCTGCAGACCTAAATGTGTTGTGTCATATGCAATAACTATGTGACAGTATGGCATAGATGACAAGATGGGCAACACATCTAATCCTGGGATACCCCTCCCCACTCAGGAATCATACACAAATACGCTCAGGTAGGTATCTACTCCCATATCAGCAGTTGGCCTGCTGGCAACTGCAGACAGATAGAACCCACAGTGAAAAAGCTGCAGACTCTACAGAGTGCTGCTGAACAATCACCAGTAGGTTCCCACAGGTTGTCAACACCACTCTGAGGATTAGCCCACTAGAAAGGTGCCCCTGGCTGACAGTGTTGCAGATGACTACAAGGTGGATGATGCTAATATACACCCCCCATGAGGGTTGACACCCTACCTCTCTGACCTCTGAGAGACCTCAGATAGCTGTCAGAGAACTCTGGCCATTAGCTCAATCCAGATTATGTGTGGCCCCCCCATGGCTCCCATGGGGCCATAACATGTATAATATATTGATGATATACCACAACACACAGATATTGGTAACGCTCTCTGTTAACCACTACAGTGCCACTGTCTTCAAAAAAAATCCATCGTCACACCCTCCTGACCAAGACTGTTGGATCCGGGATCTAAAAGGGCAGTGTTTCCCAGTACTCTCAGCTCATTAGACCAATCAATGTGTACTATGGCCCATTGGCCAAGTACCCCACTGGATACCTGCAACAGCAAGAGAGGCTGCAAATGCACCTCACAAGGAGGATCCTAGGAATTACACACCTGCCCATATGGACAGACTCCAATAACACCAAATAATCTCCATCCCATATTGGCTATGTAGGTGCAATCTCTGCCTGTCTTACACAGCCGTATCTGACCCGACTTTGTCATGAAGGCTACATATGAGGAAACCAATCTATCCACACCCCATGACCCAGAGAAATCAACCCCATCTACACAATTAACAGTACATGCTGGAGGGGTAGGTTCACAACACAGTGACTGGCCATGCTATACATGTCACCCAGACCACATCACTGGTCCTCTCCAAAAGAAATCTGGAGGAGTGCATGGGAAATAGGATACCCATCCTGGTGACCACCCCAATGACTATTCTCAGTAGACACATTGTGGAGTATTGTCAGGTGCCATGCTGCCAGGATAGTCCCATGATATACCCTATAAAGCCTCCATGGCCATCTGCCTAGTACACAGCTATGAAGCATTGCAGCTATGGATCCCAGTACTGTCAAATGTGTGTGCATCCATTAGTGTGTACAAAAGTGTTTGTGAGTATGTACACATCCAGCAGAAAGTAGTTGGAGGCCAATCCCACCCAGTACAACTAACACTGACACACCATTCATGTGCTGTTGATGTTATACAGTATATAAAGGTACCTTGGGACACTCTCCAACCTATAAGCTCTGTGGTGTGTATGGTAACTGCATAACACCATGATACCAATAACTACATAGCTAGGGGTTCTAATATGATTCCTGTCAAATGTGTGCATATATATATATATATATACATATATATATATATATATATATATATATATATATATATATATATATATATATATATATATATATATATATATGTTTATAGGTCAAAGATCTTAGGCCCATTCAAACTCAGTCCACTTCCCATTGCCCTATTTTAGCACTCCTGCTGATATCATTCATCTTGAAAGATCACTTTGAGCAGCCTTCAGACCTATAAGCTCCGTGGCACTTGTGATAACTGCTTAATACTCTAATGCAGTAAACCGCTTACTTAGGAGTGCTAGTCTCACTCCTGACAAATCTAAAAGTGTTTCTGTTTGTGTGTGAGTGTGTGTGTGTGTGTGTGTGTGTGTGTGTGTGTGTGTGTGTGTGTGTGTGTGTGTGTGTGTATGTTTGTAGGTTAAAGCTGTTGGGCCCATTCACACTCTGTACACTTCCCACTGCTGTGCTTTGGCAGTCCTGCAGATGTCAGTCACGTTGAAAGAGTCCTTTGGCCAGCTCACAGTCCTGTAAGCTCTGTGGCACGCATGATTCCTGCATATTACTATAGTTTAGCAAACTAGTTAGGTAGGAGTTCTAAGCCCAGTCCTGGCAATTTGAAAAGTGTGTCTGTTTGTATGAGTGCATGTGTATATCTGTAGGTAAAAGTATTTCGTGTCCATCCACAGCTAGTATATTTAAAAGTATCATACTTTGCAAGGGATGCTGATGTCACTCACCTTAGAAGTATGTATGAATGCCCTTCTTATAAACTTTGTGGTGCATGCGATAAATGCGTAACTCTGTAGTAGCAGTAACTAGATAGATAGGGGATCTAATCTCAGTGCTGGCAAAAGTGTGTGTGAGTGAGTGTATGTGTCTGTGAGATAACAGTATCCTGTGGGGGCATGTTTGTGTGAGAACAGGAACCATAGGGGGTGGATTTTGCTAATTTATTATATTGCCCACACTGTATATGTCCCAATGTCCACATTTCAAGGCCAAAAGTTGTCAAACACTGTAGAGGTAGGTATAGACAATCTGCAGACCTAAATGTGTTGTGTCATGTGCAATAACTATGTGACAGTATGGCAGAGATGACAAGATGGGCAGCACATCTAATCCTGGGATACTCCTCCCCACTCAGGAATCATACACAAACACACTCAGGTAGGTATCTACCCCCATATCAGCAGGTGGCCTGCAAACTGGCTCACAGATAGAACCCATGGTGTGAAAGCTGCGTACTCTATGACAGAGTGCTGAACAATCACCAGTAGAGTCCCACAGGTTATGATCAAAACCTCTGAGGATTAGCCCACTACAAAGGTGCTCTGGCTGACAGTGTTTGCAGATGACTACAAGGTGGATGCTAATATTACACCCCCATGTGAGGTTGACACCCTACACAAAGGCCTCTCTGAGACCTATGACTGTTGTCAGAACTCTGAACATTAGCTCAATCCAGATTATGTGCGGCCACCCCCCTTGGGTACAACATGGCTCCCATAAAGTAATACATTGATGGTAGACCACTGAACACAGATGTTGGTATAGAACTGGGAACACAGGTTGACAGTCAGCTCTCTGTTAACCACCACAGTGCCACTGTCTTCAAAAAGTCCATCCACGTGTCACCTCCCCTGACCAAGGGTGTTGGATCCAGGATGTAAAAGGGCAGTGTTTCCCAGTACTCTCAGCTCATTAGACCAGTCAGTGTGTACTATGGCCCATTGGCCAAGTACCCCACTGGATACCTGCAACAACAGGAGAGGCTGCAAATGTACCTCACAAGGAGGATCTTAGGGATTACACGCCTGTCCATATGGACAGACACCAATAACACCAAATAATCTCCATCCCATATTGGCTATGTAGGTGCAATCTCTGCCTGACTTACACAGCCATATCTGACCCAACTTTGTCATGAAGGCTACATATGAGGAAACCAATCTGTCCAAACCCCAGAGAAATCAACCCCATCTACACAATCAACAGTACATGCTGGAGGGGTAGGTTCACAACACAGTGACTGGCCATGCTATGGACTAGACACAACATACATGTCACCCAGAAAACATCACTGACCCTCTCCAAATGAAATCTGGAGGAGGCATGGGGAATAGGATACCCACCCTGGTGACCACCCCAATGACTATACTCAGTAGACACATTGTGGAGTATTGTCAGGTGCCATGCTGCCAGGATAGTCCCGTGACATACCCTATAAAGCCTCCATGGCCATCTGCCTAGTATATATATATATATATATATATATATATATATATATATATATATATATATATATATATATATATATATATATATATATATGTTTATAGGTTAAAGATCTTAGGCCCATTCAAACTCAGTCCACTTCCCATTGCCCTATGTTAGCACTCCTGCTGATGTCAGTCATCTTGAAAGATCACTTTGAGCAGCCTTCAGACCTATAAGCTCCGTGGCACTTGCGATAACTGCTTAATACTCTAATGCAGTAAACTGCTTACTTAGGAGTGCTAATCTCACTCCAGACAAATCTAAAAGTGTGTCTGTTTGTGTGAGAGTGTGTGTGTGTGTGTGTGTGTGTGTGTGTGTGTGTGTGTGTGTGTGTGTGTGTGTGTGTGTGTGTGTTTGTAGGTTAAAACTGTTAGGCCCATTCACACTCTGTACACTTCCCATTGCTGTGCTTTGGCAGTCCTGCAGATGTCAGTCATGTTGAAAGATTCCTTTGGCCAGCTCACAGTCCTGTAAGCTCTGAGGCATGTACGATACCTGTGTATTACTATAGTTCAGCAAACTAGTGAGGTAGGAGTTCTAAGCCCAGTCCTGGCAATTTGAAAAGTGTGTCTGTTTGTATGAGTGCCTGTGTACACAGGGTCTTGTAATGGGTCCACTCTTGTTTGTTATGTGTGCCTCTGACATCAAGCCCAACACAAATGAACTGTGGCTAACA